>NC_083427.1:16725099-16737599 GCF_020745735.1 Hemiscyllium ocellatum
TAGGGTTAGGGTTAGGGTTAGGGTTAGGGTTAGGGTTAGGGTTAGGGTTAGGGTTAGGGTTAGGGTTAGGGTTAGGGTTAGGGTTAGGGTTAGGGTTAGGGTTAGGGTTAGGGTTAGGGTTAGGGTTAGGGTTAGGGTTAGGGTTAGGGTTAGGGTTAGGGTTAGGGTTAGGGTTAGGGTTAGGGTTAGGGTTAGGGTTAGGGTTAGGGTTAGGGTTAGGGTTAGGGTTAGGGTTAGGGTTAGGGTTAGGGTTAGGGTTAGGGTTAGGGTTAGGGTTAGGGTTAGGGTTAGGGTTAGGGTTAGGGTTAGGGTTAGGGTTAGGGTTAGGGTTAGGGTTAGGGTTAGGGTTAGGGTTAGGGTTAGGGTTAGGGTTAGGGTTAGGGTTAGGGTTAGGGTTAGGGTTAGGGTTAGGGTTAGGGTTAGGGTTAGGGTTAGGGTTAGGGTTAGGGTTAGGGTTAGGGTTAGGGTTAGGGTTAGGGTTAGGGTTAGGGTTAGGGTTAGGGTTAGGGTTAGGGTTAGGGTTAGGGTTAGGGTTAGGGTTAGGGTTAGGGTTAGGGTTAGGGTTAGGGTTAGGGTTAGGGTTAGGGTTAGGGTTAGGGTTAGGGTTAGGGTTAGGGTTAGGGTTAGGGTTAGGGTTAGGGTTAGGGTTAGGGTTAGGGTTAGGGTTAGGGTTAGGGTTAGGGTTAGGGTTAGGGTTAGGGTTAGGGTTAGGGTTAGGGTTAGGGTTAGGGTTAGGGTTAGGGTTAGGGTTAGGGTTAGGGTTAGGGTTAGGGTTAGGGTTAGGGTTAGGGTTAGGGTTAGGGTTAGGGTTAGGGTTAGGGTTAGGGTTAGGGTTAGGGTTAGGGTTAGGGTTAGGGTTAGGGTTAGGGTTAGGGTTAGGGTTAGGGTTAGGGTTAGGGTTAGGGTTAGGGTTAGGGTTAGGGTTAGGGTTAGGGTTAGGGTTAGGGTTAGGGTTAGGGTTAGGGTTAGGGTTAGGGTTAGGGTTAGGGTTAGGGTTAGGGTTAGGGTTAGGGTTAGGGTTAGGGTTAGGGTTAGGGTTAGGGTTAGGGTTAGGGTTAGGGTTAGGGTTAGGGTTAGGGTTAGGGTTAGGGTTAGGGTTAGGGTTAGGGTTAGGGTTAGGGTTAGGGTTAGGGTTAGGGTTAGGGTTAGGGTTAGGGTTAGGGTTAGGGTTAGGGTTAGGGTTAGGGTTAGGGTTAGGGTTAGGGTTAGGGTTAGGGTTAGGGTTAGGGTTAGGGTTAGGGTTAGGGTTAGGGTTAGGGTTAGGGTTAGGGTTAGGGTTAGGGTTAGGGTTAGGGTTAGGGTTAGGGTTAGGGTTAGGGTTAGGGTTAGGGTTAGGGTTAGGGTTAGGGTTAGGGTTAGGGTTAGGGTTAGGGTTAGGGTTAGGGTTAGGGTTAGGGTTAGGGTTAGGGTTAGGGTTAGGGTTAGGGTTAGGGTTAGGGTTAGGGTTAGGGTTAGGGTTAGGGTTAGGGTTAGGGTTAGGGTTAGGGTTAGGGTTAGGGTTAGGGTTAGGGTTAGGGTTAGGGTTAGGGTTAGGGTTAGGGTTAGGGTTAGGGTTAGGGTTAGGGTTAGGGTTAGGGTTAGGGTTAGGGTTAGGGTTAGGGTTAGGGTTAGGGTTAGGGTTAGGGTTAGGGTTAGGGTTAGGGTTAGGGTTAGGGTTAGGGTTAGGGTTAGGGTTAGGGTTAGGGTTAGGGTTAGGGTTAGGGTTAGGGTTAGGGTTAGGGTTAGGGTTAGGGTTAGGGTTAGGGTTAGGGTTAGGGTTAGGGTTAGGGTTAGGGTTAGGGTTAGGGTTAGGGTTAGGGTTAGGGTTAGGGTTAGGGTTAGGGTTAGGGTTAGGGTTAGGGTTAGGGTTAGGGTTAGGGTTAGGGTTAGGGTTAGGGTTAGGGTTAGGGTTAGGGTTAGGGTTAGGGTTAGGGTTAGGGTTAGGGTTAGGGTTAGGGTTAGGGTTAGGGTTAGGGTTAGGGTTAGGGTTAGGGTTAGGGTTAGGGTTAGGGTTAGGGTTAGGGTTAGGGTTAGGGTTAGGGTTAGGGTTAGGGTTAGGGTTAGGGTTAGGGTTAGGGTTAGGGTTAGGGTTAGGGTTAGGGTTAGGGTTAGGGTTAGGGTTAGGGTTAGGGTTAGGGTTAGGGTTAGGGTTAGGGTTAGGGTTAGGGTTAGGGTTAGGGTTAGGGTTAGGGTTAGGGTTAGGGTTAGGGTTAGGGTTAGGGTTAGGGTTAGGGTTAGGGTTAGGGTTAGGGTTAGGGTTAGGGTTAGGGTTAGGGTTAGGGTTAGGGTTAGGGTTAGGGTTAGGGTTAGGGTTAGGGTTAGGGTTAGGGTTAGGGTTAGGGTTAGGGTTAGGGTTAGGGTTAGGGTTAGGGTTAGGGTTAGGGTTAGGGTTAGGGTTAGGGTTAGGGTTAGGGTTAGGGTTAGGGTTAGGGTTAGGGTTAGGGTTAGGGTTAGGGTTAGGGTTAGGGTTAGGGTTAGGGTTAGGGTTAGGGTTAGGGTTAGGGTTAGGGTTAGGGTTAGGGTTAGGGTTAGGGTTAGGGTTAGGGTTAGGGTTAGGGTTAGGGTTAGGGTTAGGGTTAGGGTTAGGGTTAGGGTTAGGGTTAGGGTTAGGGTTAGGGTTAGGGTTAGGGTTAGGGTTAGGGTTAGGGTTAGGGTTAGGGTTAGGGTTAGGGTTAGGGTTAGGGTTAGGGTTAGGGTTAGGGTTAGGGTTAGGGTTAGGGTTAGGGTTAGGGTTAGGGTTAGGGTTAGGGTTAGGGTTAGGGTTAGGGTTAGGGTTAGGGTTAGGGTTAGGGTTAGGGTTAGGGTTAGGGTTAGGGTTAGGGTTAGGGTTAGGGTTAGGGTTAGGGTTAGGGTTAGGGTTAGGGTTAGGGTTAGGGTTAGGGTTAGGGTTAGGGTTAGGGTTAGGGTTAGGGTTAGGGTTAGGGTTAGGGTTAGGGTTAGGGTTAGGGTTAGGGTTAGGGTTAGGGTTAGGGTTAGGGTTAGGGTTAGGGTTAGGGTTAGGGTTAGGGTTAGGGTTAGGGTTAGGGTTAGGGTTAGGGTTAGGGTTAGGGTTAGGGTTAGGGTTAGGGTTAGGGTTAGGGTTAGGGTTAGGGTTAGGGTTAGGGTTAGGGTTAGGGTTAGGGTTAGGGTTAGGGTTAGGGTTAGGGTTAGGGTTAGGGTTAGGGTTAGGGTTAGGGTTAGGGTTAGGGTTAGGGTTAGGGTTAGGGTTAGGGTTAGGGTTAGGGTTAGGGTTAGGGTTAGGGTTAGGGTTAGGGTTAGGGTTAGGGTTAGGGTTAGGGTTAGGGTTAGGGTTAGGGTTAGGGTTAGGGTTAGGGTTAGGGTTAGGGTTAGGGTTAGGGTTAGGGTTAGGGTTAGGGTTAGGGTTAGGGTTAGGGTTAGGGTTAGGGTTAGGGTTAGGGTTAGGGTTAGGGTTAGGGTTAGGGTTAGGGTTAGGGTTAGGGTTAGGGTTAGGGTTAGGGTTAGGGTTAGGGTTAGGGTTAGGGTTAGGGTTAGGGTTAGGGTTAGGGTTAGGGTTAGGGTTAGGGTTAGGGTTAGGGTTAGGGTTAGGGTTAGGGTTAGGGTTAGGGTTAGGGTTAGGGTTAGGGTTAGGGTTAGGGTTAGGGTTAGGGTTAGGGTTAGGGTTAGGGTTAGGGTTAGGGTTAGGGTTAGGGTTAGGGTTAGGGTTAGGGTTAGGGTTAGGGTTAGGGTTAGGGTTAGGGTTAGGGTTAGGGTTAGGGTTAGGGTTAGGGTTAGGGTTAGGGTTAGGGTTAGGGTTAGGGTTAGGGTTAGGGTTAGGGTTAGGGTTAGGGTTAGGGTTAGGGTTAGGGTTAGGGTTAGGGTTAGGGTTAGGGTTAGGGTTAGGGTTAGGGTTAGGGTTAGGGTTAGGGTTAGGGTTAGGGTTGGTTAGGGTTAGGGTTAGGGTTAGGGTTAGGGTTAGGGTTAGGGTTAGGGTTAGGGTTAGGGTTAGGGTTAGGGTTAGGGTTAGGGTTAGGGTTAGGGTTAGGGTTAGGGTTAGGGTTAGGGTTAGGGTTAGGGTTAGGGTTAGGGTTAGGGTTAGGGTTAGGGTTAGGGTTAGGGTTAGGGTTAGGGTTAGGGTTAGGGTTAGGGTTAGGGTTAGGGTTAGGGTTAGGGTTAGGGTTAGGGTTAGGGTTAGGGTTAGGGTTAGGGTTAGGGTTAGGGTTAGGGTTAGGGTTAGGGTTAGGGTTAGGGTTAGGGTTAGGGTTAGGGTTAGGGTTAGGGTTAGGGTTAGGGTTAGGGTTAGGGTTAGGGTTAGGGTTAGGGTTAGGGTTAGGGTTAGGGTTAGGGTTAGGGTTAGGGTTAGGGTTAGGGTTAGGGTTAGGGTTAGGGTTAGGGTTAGGGTTAGGGTTAGGGTTAGGGTTAGGGTTAGGGTTAGGGTTAGGGTTAGGGTTAGGGTTAGGGTTAGGGTTAGGGTTAGGGTTAGGGTTAGGGTTAGGGTTAGGGTTAGGGTTAGGGTTAGGGTTAGGGTTAGGGTTAGGGTTAGGGTTAGGGTTAGGGTTAGGGTTAGGGTTAGGGTTAGGGTTAGGGTTAGGGTTAGGGTTAGGGTTAGGGTTAGGGTTAGGGTTAGGGTTAGGGTTAGGGTTAGGGTTAGGGTTAGGGTTAGGGTTAGGGTTAGGGTTAGGGTTAGGGTTAGGGTTAGGGTTAGGGTTAGGGTTAGGGTTAGGGTTAGGGTTAGGGTTAGGGTTAGGGTTAGGGTTAGGGTTAGGGTTAGGGTTAGGGTTAGGGTTAGGGTTAGGGTTAGGGTTAGGGTTAGGGTTAGGGTTAGGGTTAGGGTTAGGGTTAGGGTTAGGGTTAGGGTTAGGGTTAGGGTTAGGGTTAGGGTTAGGGTTAGGGTTAGGGTTAGGGTTAGGGTTAGGGTTAGGGTTAGGGTTAGGGTTAGGGTTAGGGTTAGGGTTAGGGTTAGGGTTAGGGTTAGGGTTAGGGTTAGGGTTAGGGTTAGGGTTAGGGTTAGGGTTAGGGTTAGGGTTAGGGTTAGGGTTAGGGTTAGGGTTAGGGTTAGGGTTAGGGTTAGGGTTAGGGTTAGGGTTAGGGTTAGGGTTAGGGTTAGGGTTAGGGTTAGGGTTAGGGTTAGGGTTAGGGTTAGGGTTAGGGTTAGGGTTAGGGTTAGGGTTAGGGTTAGGGTTAGGGTTAGGGTTAGGGTTAGGGTTAGGGTTAGGGTTAGGGTTAGGGTTAGGGTTAGGGTTAGGGTTAGGGTTAGGGTTAGGGTTAGGGTTAGGGTTAGGGTTAGGGTTAGGGTTAGGGTTAGGGTTAGGGTTAGGGTTAGGGTTAGGGTTAGGGTTAGGGTTAGGGTTAGGGTTAGGGTTAGGGTTAGGGTTAGGGTTAGGGTTAGGGTTAGGGTTAGGGTTAGGGTTAGGGTTAGGGTTAGGGTTAGGGTTAGGGTTAGGGTTAGGGTTAGGGTTAGGGTTAGGGTTAGGGTTAGGGTTAGGGTTAGGGTTAGGGTTAGGGTTAGGGTTAGGGTTAGGGTTAGGGTTAGGGTTAGGGTTAGGGTTAGGGTTAGGGTTAGGGTTAGGGTTAGGGTTAGGGTTAGGGTTAGGGTTAGGGTTAGGGTTAGGGTTAGGGTTAGGGTTAGGGTTAGGGTTAGGGTTAGGGTTAGGGTTAGGGTTAGGGTTAGGGTTAGGGTTAGGGTTAGGGTTAGGGTTAGGGTTAGGGTTAGGGTTAGGGTTAGGGTTAGGGTTAGGGTTAGGGTTAGGGTTAGGGTTAGGGTTAGGGTTAGGGTTAGGGTTAGGGTTAGGGTTAGGGTTAGGGTTAGGGTTAGGGTTAGGGTTAGGGTTAGGGTTAGGGTTAGGGTTAGGGTTAGGGTTAGGGTTAGGGTTAGGGTTAGGGTTAGGGTTAGGGTTAGGGTTAGGGTTAGGGTTAGGGTTAGGGTTAGGGTTAGGGTTAGGGTTAGGGTTAGGGTTAGGGTTAGGGTTAGGGTTAGGGTTAGGGTTAGGGTTAGGGTTAGGGTTAGGGTTAGGGTTAGGGTTAGGGTTAGGGTTAGGGTTAGGGTTAGGGTTAGGGTTAGGGTTAGGGTTAGGGTTAGGGTTAGGGTTAGGGTTAGGGTTAGGGTTAGGGTTAGGGTTAGGGTTAGGGTTAGGGTTAGGGTTAGGGTTAGGGTTAGGGTTAGGGTTAGGGTTAGGGTTAGGGTTAGGGTTAGGGTTAGGGTTAGGGTTAGGGTTAGGGTTAGGGTTAGGGTTAGGGTTAGGGTTAGGGTTAGGGTTAGGGTTAGGGTTAGGGTTAGGGTTAGGGTTAGGGTTAGGGTTAGGGTTAGGGTTAGGGTTAGGGTTAGGGTTAGGGTTAGGGTTAGGGTTAGGGTTAGGGTTAGGGTTAGGGTTAGGGTTAGGGTTAGGGTTAGGGTTAGGGTTAGGGTTAGGGTTAGGGTTAGGGTTAGGGTTAGGGTTAGGGTTAGGGTTAGGGTTAGGGTTAGGGTTAGGGTTAGGGTTAGGGTTAGGGTTAGGGTTAGGGTTAGGGTTAGGGTTAGGGTTAGGGTTAGGGTTAGGGTTAGGGTTAGGGTTAGGGTTAGGGTTAGGGTTAGGGTTAGGGTTAGGGTTAGGGTTAGGGTTAGGGTTAGGGTTAGGGTTAGGGTTAGGGTTAGGGTTAGGGTTAGGGTTAGGGTTAGGGTTAGGGTTAGGGTTAGGGTTAGGGTTAGGGTTAGGGTTAGGGTTAGGGTTAGGGTTAGGGTTAGGGTTAGGGTTAGGGTTAGGGTTAGGGTTAGGGTTAGGGTTAGGGTTAGGGTTAGGGTTAGGGTTAGGGTTAGGGTTAGGGTTAGGGTTAGGGTTAGGGTTAGGGTTAGGGTTAGGGTTAGGGTTAGGGTTAGGGTTAGGGTTAGGGTTAGGGTTAGGGTTAGGGTTAGGGTTAGGGTTAGGGTTAGGGTTAGGGTTAGGGTTAGGGTTAGGGTTAGGGTTAGGGTTAGGGTTAGGGTTAGGGTTAGGGTTAGGGTTAGGGTTAGGGTTAGGGTTAGGGTTAGGGTTAGGGTTAGGGTTAGGGTTAGGGTTAGGGTTAGGGTTAGGGTTAGGGTTAGGGTTAGGGTTAGGGTTAGGGTTAGGGTTAGGGTTAGGGTTAGGGTTAGGGTTAGGGTTAGGGTTAGGGTTAGGGTTAGGGTTAGGGTTAGGGTTAGGGTTAGGGTTAGGGTTAGGGTTAGGGTTAGGGTTAGGGTTAGGGTTAGGGTTAGGGTTAGGGTTAGGGTTAGGGTTAGGGTTAGGGTTAGGGTTAGGGTTAGGGTTAGGGTTAGGGTTAGGGTTAGGGTTAGGGTTAGGGTTAGGGTTAGGGTTAGGGTTAGGGTTAGGGTTAGGGTTAGGGTTAGGGTTAGGGTTAGGGTTAGGGTTAGGGTTAGGGTTAGGGTTAGGGTTAGGGTTAGGGTTAGGGTTAGGGTTAGGGTTAGGGTTAGGGTTAGGGTTAGGGTTAGGGTTAGGGTTAGGGTTAGGGTTAGGGTTAGGGTTAGGGTTAGGGTTAGGGTTAGGGTTAGGGTTAGGGTTAGGGTTAGGGTTAGGGTTAGGGTTAGGGTTAGGGTTAGGGTTAGGGTTAGGGTTAGGGTTAGGGTTAGGGTTAGGGTTAGGGTTAGGGTTAGGGTTAGGGTTAGGGTTAGGGTTAGGGTTAGGGTTAGGGTTAGGGTTAGGGTTAGGGTTAGGGTTAGGGTTAGGGTTAGGGTTAGGGTTAGGGTTAGGGTTAGGGTTAGGGTTAGGGTTAGGGTTAGGGTTAGGGTTAGGGTTAGGGTTAGGGTTAGGGTTAGGGTTAGGGTTAGGGTTAGGGTTAGGGTTAGGGTTAGGGTTAGGGTTAGGGGTTAGGGTTAGGGTTAGGGTTAGGGTTAGGGTTAGGGTTAGGGTTAGGGTTAGGGTTAGGGTTAGGGTTAGGGTTAGGGTTAGGGTTAGGGTTAGGGTTAGGGTTAGGGTTAGGGTTAGGGTTAGGGTTAGGGTTAGGGTTAGGGTTAGGGTTAGGGTTAGGGTTAGGGTTAGGGTTAGGGTTAGGGTTAGGGTTAGGGTTAGGGTTAGGGTTAGGGTTAGGGTTAGGGTTAGGGTTAGGGTTAGGGTTAGGGTTAGGGTTAGGGTTAGGGTTAGGGTTAGGGTTAGGGTTAGGGTTAGGGTTAGGGTTAGGGTTAGGGTTAGGGTTAGGGTTAGGGTTAGGGTTAGGGTTAGGGTTAGGGTTAGGGTTAGGGTTAGGGTTAGGGTTAGGGTTAGGGTTAGGGTTAGGGTTAGGGTTAGGGTTAGGGTTAGGGTTAGGGTTAGGGTTAGGGTTAGGGTTAGGGTTAGGGTTAGGGTTAGGGTTAGGGTTAGGGTTAGGGTTAGGGTTAGGGTTAGGGTTAGGGTTAGGGTTAGGGTTAGGGTTAGGGTTAGGGTTAGGGTTAGGGTTAGGGTTAGGGTTAGGGTTAGGGTTAGGGTTAGGGTTAGGGTTAGGGTTAGGGTTAGGGTTAGGGTTAGGGTTAGGGTTAGGGTTAGGGTTAGGGTTAGGGTTAGGGTTAGGGTTAGGGTTAGGGTTAGGGTTAGGGTTAGGGTTAGGGTTAGGGTTAGGGTTAGGGTTAGGGTTAGGGTTAGGGTTAGGGTTAGGGTTAGGGTTAGGGTTAGGGTTAGGGTTAGGGTTAGGGTTAGGGTTAGGGTTAGGGTTAGGGTTAGGGTTAGGGTTAGGGTTAGGGTTAGGGTTAGGGTTAGGGTTAGGGTTAGGGTTAGGGTTAGGGTTAGGGTTAGGGTTAGGGTTAGGGTTAGGGTTAGGGTTAGGGTTAGGGTTAGGGTTAGGGTTAGGGTTAGGGTTAGGGTTAGGGTTAGGGTTAGGGTTAGGGTTAGGGTTAGGGTTAGGGTTAGGGTTAGGGTTAGGGTTAGGGTTAGGGTTAGGGTTAGGGTTAGGGTTAGGGTTAGGGTTAGGGTTAGGGTTAGGGTTAGGGTTAGGGTTAGGGTTAGGGTTAGGGTTAGGGTTAGGGTTAGGGTTAGGGTTAGGGTTAGGGTTAGGGTTAGGGTTAGGGTTAGGGTTAGGGTTAGGGTTAGGGTTAGGGTTAGGGTTAGGGTTAGGGTTAGGGTTAGGGTTAGGGTTAGGGTTAGGGTTAGGGTTAGGGTTAGGGTTAGGGTTAGGGTTAGGGTTAGGGTTAGGGTTAGGGTTAGGGTTAGGGTTAGGGTTAGGGTTAGGGTTAGGGTTAGGGTTAGGGTTAGGGTTAGGGTTAGGGTTAGGGTTAGGGTTAGGGTTAGGGTTAGGGTTAGGGTTAGGGTTAGGGTTAGGGTTAGGGTTAGGGTTAGGGTTAGGGTTAGGGTTAGGGTTAGGGTTAGGGTTAGGGTTAGGGTTAGGGTTAGGGTTAGGGTTAGGGTTAGGGTTAGGGTTAGGGTTAGGGTTAGGGTTAGGGTTAGGGTTAGGGTTAGGGTTAGGGTTAGGGTTAGGGTTAGGGTTAGGGTTAGGGTTAGGGTTAGGGTTAGGGTTAGGGTTAGGGTTAGGGTTAGGGTTAGGGTTAGGGTTAGGGTTAGGGTTAGGGTTAGGGTTAGGGTTAGGGTTAGGGTTAGGGTTAGGGTTAGGGTTAGGGTTAGGGTTAGGGTTAGGGTTAGGGTTAGGGTTAGGGTTAGGGTTAGGGTTAGGGTTAGGGTTAGGGTTAGGGTTAGGGTTAGGGTTAGGGTTAGGGTTAGGGTTAGGGTTAGGGTTAGGGTTAGGGTTAGGGTTAGGGTTAGGGTTAGGGTTAGGGTTAGGGTTAGGGTTAGGGTTAGGGTTAGGGTTAGGGTTAGGGTTAGGGTTAGGGTTAGGGTTAGGGTTAGGGTTAGGGTTAGGGTTAGGGTTAGGGTTAGGGTTAGGGTTAGGGTTAGGGTTAGGGTTAGGGTTAGGGTTAGGGTTAGGGTTAGGGTTAGGGTTAGGGTTAGGGTTAGGGTTAGGGTTAGGGTTAGGGTTAGGGTTAGGGTTAGGGTTAGGGTTAGGGTTAGGGTTAGGGTTAGGGTTAGGGTTAGGGTTAGGGTTAGGGTTAGGGTTAGGGTTAGGGTTAGGGTTAGGGTTAGGGTTAGGGTTAGGGTTAGGGTTAGGGTTAGGGTTAGGGTTAGGGTTAGGGTTAGGGTTAGGGTTAGGGTTAGGGTTAGGGTTAGGGTTAGGGTTAGGGTTAGGGTTAGGGTTAGGGTTAGGGTTAGGGTTAGGGTTAGGGTTAGGGTTAGGGTTAGGGTTAGGGTTAGGGTTAGGGTTAGGGTTAGGGTTAGGGTTAGGGTTAGGGTTAGGGTTAGGGTTAGGGTTAGGGTTAGGGTTAGGGTTAGGGTTAGGGTTAGGGTTAGGGTTAGGGTTAGGGTTAGGGTTAGGGTTAGGGTTAGGGTTAGGGTTAGGGTTAGGGTTAGGGTTAGGGTTAGGGTTAGGGTTAGGGTTAGGGTTAGGGTTAGGGTTAGGGTTAGGGTTAGGGTTAGGGTTAGGGTTAGGGTTAGGGTTAGGGTTAGGGTTAGGGTTAGGGTTAGGGTTAGGGTTAGGGTTAGGGTTAGGGTTAGGGTTAGGGTTAGGGTTAGGGTTAGGGTTAGGGTTAGGGTTAGGGTTAGGGTTAGGGTTAGGGTTAGGGTTAGGGTTAGGGTTAGGGTTAGGGTTAGGGTTAGGGTTAGGGTTAGGGTTAGGGTTAGGGTTAGGGTTAGGGTTAGGGTTAGGGTTAGGGTTAGGGTTAGGGTTAGGGTTAGGGTTAGGGTTAGGGTTAGGGTTAGGGTTAGGGTTAGGGTTAGGGTTAGGGTTAGGGTTAGGGTTAGGGTTAGGGTTAGGGTTAGGGTTAGGGTTAGGGTTAGGGTTAGGGTTAGGGTTAGGGTTAGGGTTAGGGTTAGGGTTAGGGTTAGGGTTAGGGTTAGGGTTAGGGTTAGGGTTAGGGTTAGGGTTAGGGTTAGGGTTAGGGTTAGGGTTAGGGTTAGGGTTAGGGTTAGGGTTAGGGTTAGGGTTAGGGTTAGGGTTAGGGTTAGGGTTAGGGTTAGGGTTAGGGTTAGGGTTAGGGTTAGGGTTAGGGTTAGGGTTAGGGTTAGGGTTAGGGTTAGGGTTAGGGTTAGGGTTAGGGTTAGGGTTAGGGTTAGGGTTAGGGTTAGGGTTAGGGTTAGGGTTAGGGTTAGGGTTAGGGTTAGGGTTAGGGTTAGGGTTAGGGTTAGGGTTAGGGTTAGGGTTAGGGTTAGGGTTAGGGTTAGGGTTAGGGTTAGGGTTAGGGTTAGGGTTAGGGTTAGGGTTAGGGTTAGGGTTAGGGTTAGGGTTAGGGTTAGGGTTAGGGTTAGGGTTAGGGTTAGGGTTAGGGTTAGGGTTAGGGTTAGGGTTAGGGTTAGGGTTAGGGTTAGGGTTAGGGTTAGGGTTAGGGTTAGGGTTAGGGTTAGGGTTAGGGTTAGGGTTAGGGTTAGGGTTAGGGTTAGGGTTAGGGTTAGGGTTAGGGTTAGGGTTAGGGTTAGGGTTAGGGTTAGGGTTAGGGTTAGGGTTAGGGTTAGGGTTAGGGTTAGGGTTAGGGTTAGGGTTAGGGTTAGGGTTAGGGTTAGGGTTAGGGTTAGGGTTAGGGTTAGGGTTAGGGTTAGGGTTAGGGTTAGGGTTAGGGTTAGGGTTAGGGTTAGGGTTAGGGTTAGGGTTAGGGTTAGGGTTAGGGTTAGGGTTAGGGTTAGGGTTAGGGTTAGGGTTAGGGTTAGGGTTAGGGTTAGGGTTAGGGTTAGGGTTAGGGTTAGGGTTAGGGTTAGGGTTAGGGTTAGGGTTAGGGTTAGGGTTAGGGTTAGGGTTAGGGTTAGGGTTAGGGTTAGGGTTAGGGTTAGGGTTAGGGTTAGGGTTAGGGTTAGGGTTAGGGTTAGGGTTAGGGTTAGGGTTAGGGTTAGGGTTAGGGTTAGGGTTAGGGTTAGGGTTAGGGTTAGGGTTAGGGTTAGGGTTAGGGTTAGGGTTAGGGTTAGGGTTAGGGTTAGGGTTAGGGTTAGGGTTAGGGTTAGGGTTAGGGTTAGGGTTAGGGTTAGGGTTAGGGTTAGGGTTAGGGTTAGGGTTAGGGTTAGGGTTAGGGTTAGGGTTAGGGTTAGGGTTAGGGTTAGGGTTAGGGTTAGGGTTAGGGTTAGGGTTAGGGTTAGGGTTAGGGTTAGGGTTAGGGTTAGGGTTAGGGTTAGGGTTAGGGTTAGGGTTAGGGTTAGGGTTAGGGTTAGGGTTAGGGTTAGGGTTAGGGTTAGGGTTAGGGTTAGGGTTAGGGTTAGGGTTAGGGTTAGGGTTAGGGTTAGGGTTAGGGTTAGGGTTAGGGTTAGGGTTAGGGTTAGGGTTAGGGTTAGGGTTAGGGTTAGGGTTAGGGTTAGGGTTAGGGTTAGGGTTAGGGTTAGGGTTAGGGTTAGGGTTAGGGTTAGGGTTAGGGTTAGGGTTAGGGTTAGGGTTAGGGTTAGGGTTAGGGTTAGGGTTAGGGTTAGGGTTAGGGTTAGGGTTAGGGTTAGGGTTAGGGTTAGGGTTAGGGTTAGGGTTAGGGTTAGGGTTAGGGTTAGGGTTAGGGTTAGGGTTAGGGTTAGGGTTAGGGTTAGGGTTAGGGTTAGGGTTAGGGTTAGGGTTAGGGTTAGGGTTAGGGTTAGGGTTAGGGTTAGGGTTAGGGTTAGGGTTAGGGTTAGGGTTAGGGTTAGGGTTAGGGTTAGGGTTAGGGTTAGGGTTAG
>NW_026867476.1:0-22500 GCF_020745735.1 Hemiscyllium ocellatum
TGACTCTGCCCTCCCCGAACATTTCCCGTCCATGTCGAGGAAGGTTCCGATCGGATCCATTTCCGAATTCCGGACGGAGAGCGAGCTGAGTTTGTGCCGGAGTCAGGAACGTCTCACAGCAGGAATCCAAAATCCCTTTAGTGTGAAAACAGGCCCTTCGGCCCAACAAGTCAACACCCACCCTCCGAAGACTAACCCACGCAGACCCATTCCCCATTATTCGACCTTTACCCCCGACTAATCCACCCTAACCTGCACATCCCTGGGCACTATGGGTAATTTAGCGTGGCCAATCCACCATCAGAATTCAGTCTCCTCCCCTCCCCCGGCACCTCGTCTCCGGACCGTCCTCAGATCTGTCCCGAATCCCACTCCCTCCCTGCTCCAGTAACAGGGGGAGCCACGTCCTACCCAGTCCGTCCCTTCGCAGCCTCACTCACCCACCGGGGGGGGGGCGGCGGTGACCCTCCCCCACTCCCCCCTCCCCTGGTTCGGACACTCCCTTCCTTCACGGGTACCGCCTGCTGTCCTGTGTTGACAGGCTGCGTGCCCTCCCGCTCCGTCACCCAGATCCCTCTGCGCTTTCAGCTGTTTTTGCGAGGAGTCGCTTTCTCCCCCCCCCACCCACTTTTTTCGACGAAAAGTCCTCCTCTCCGCCCAGATCCGGTCGACGACGTTTCCTGACCCTCCTGTCGCTTCCCCTCGGACCCATCCCTGAACGCCGACTCCACCCATGGGGGGGGCGGGTTCTGTTTGTTATGGTGCTCCTGGATAGACCATTACTCTCACTCTCTGTATCACTATCTCTCACTCTCTCACACCCTCACTCTCTGTATCACTGTCTCTCACTCTCACACTCTCACTCTCTCTGTCTCTCTCTGTCTCTCTCTCTCTCACTCTCTGTATCACTGTCTCTCTCTCTCGCTCTGTCTCTGTCTCTCGCTCTCTGCCTCTCTCTCTGTCTCTCCTCTCTTTCTCTGTCTCTCTCTGTATCACTGTCTCTCACTCTCTGTATCACTGTCTCTCACTGTCTCTCACACTCTCTGCCTCTCTCTCTGTCTCTCTCTTTCTCTGTCTCTCTCTGTATCACTGTCTCCCTCTCTCTCACACTCTCTCTCACTCTCTCTCTCTATCACTCTCTGTATCACTGTCTCTCTCTCTCTCTATCACTCTCTGTATCACTGTCTCTCTCTCTCACTCTCTCTCTATCACTCTCTGTCTCTCTCTCTCTGTCTCTCTCTGTATCACTGTCTCTCTCTCTCTCACACTCTCTCTCACTCTCTCTCTCTATCACTCTCTGTATCACTGTCTCTCTCTCTCACACTCTCACTCTCTGTATCACTGTCTCTCACTCTCTGTATCACTGTCTCTCTCTCTCTCTCTCACTCTCTATCACTCTCTGTATCACTGTCTCTCACTCTCTGTATCACTGTCTCTCTCTCTCACACTCTCACTCTCTCTCTATCACTCTCTGTATCACTGTCTCTCACTCTCTGTATCACTGTCTCTCTCTCTCTCTCACACTCTCTCTCACTCTCTCTCTATCACTCTCTGTATCACTGTGTTTCTCTCACACACACTCATCTCTGTATCACTATCTCTCACTCTCCCTCTCTGTCTCTCTCACACTCTCTCACTCTCTGTATCACTGTCTCTCACTCCCTTTCTCACTCTCTCTCTCACATTCTCTCTCACTCTGTATCACTGTCTCTCACTCTCTCTCACACACTTGCACATTCTCTCTTTCTCACTATGTCTGCCTCTCTGCCCCTTCCCCCCTCTCCCTCCCCATCCCACTCTCCCCCTCCCTCCCTCTCCCTCCCCCCTCCCTCTCTCTCCCTCTCCCTCCTCTCTCTCTCCTTCCCTCCCCCTTCCTCCCTCTCCCTCTCCCCCTCTCTCTCTCCTTCCCTCTCCCTCTCCCCCCTCCCTCCCACAGCCCAGCGTTCGGCCCAGGAATTGCCCAGTGTTGATGGGGCCCGGCCCCTCTGGTGCCCGGTGACAGGGGGAGGTGACCTGTTGGTGACGGGATCCAACTTCCTACCAGAGTCCAGGCTTCTGTTCACAGAGAAGGCCCCAGGTATCACCCTCGCCCTCGCCCTCACCCTCACCCTCACTCACCCTCACCCTCACCCTCACTCACCCTCACCCTCACACTCACCCTCACACCCTCACTCACCCTCACCCTCATCCTCACTCACCCTCACCCTCACCCCCTCACCCTCGCACCCTCACCCTCACCCTCACTCACCCCCCCCCCCTCACACCCTCACCCTCACTCACCCCCTCACCCTCACTCACCCTCACTCACACCCTCACCCTCACACCCTCACCCTCACTCACCCCCTCACCCTCACCCTCACTCACCCTCACTCACACCCCCACCCTCACACTCACCCTCACCCTCACTCACCCTCACACCCTCACCCTCACCCTCACACTCACCCCCTCACCCTCACTCACCCTCACACTCACCCTCACCCTCACTCACCCTCACACCCTCACCCTCATCCTCACCCTCACACTCACCCTCACCCTCACTCACCCTCACACCCTCACCCTCACTCCCTCACCCTCACACCCTCACCCTCACTCACCCCCTCACCCTCACCCTCACACTCTCACGCCCTCACCCTCACACCCTCACCCTCACTCACCCCCTCACCCTCACCCTCACTCACCCTCACACACTCACCCTCACCCCCTCACCCTCACCCTCACTCACCCTCATCCTCACCCTCACCCTCACCCCCTCACCCTCATCCTCGCCCTCACCCTCATCCTCACCCTCACTCACCCTCACACCCTCACCCTCATCCTCACTCACCCTCACACCCTCACCCTCACCCTCATCCTCACCCTCATCCTCGCCCTCACCCTCATCCTCACCCTCACTCACCCTCACACCCTCACCCTCACTCACCCTCACACCCTCACCCTCATCCTCGCCCTCACCCTCACACTCACCCCCTCACCCTCACTCACCCCCTCACCCTCACCCCCTCCCCCTCACACACTCACCCTCACCCTCATCCTCACCCTCACTCACCCTCACACCCTCACCCTCATCCTCACTCACCCTCACCCTCACCCCCCACCCTCACCCTCGCACCCTCACCCTCACCCTCGCCCTCACCCTCACCCCCTCCCCCTCACACACTCATCTCACACCCTCACCCTCACACCCTCACCCTCACACCCTCACCCTCACACCCTCATCCTCACACCCTCACCCTCACACACTCACACCCTCACCCTCACCCTCACACACTCACACCCTCACCCTCACCCTCACGCCCTCACACCCTCACCCACACCCTCATCCTCATCTACACCCTCACCCTCACTCACACCCTCACCCACACCCTCACCCACACCCTCACCCTCACCCTCACTCACACCCTCACCCCCACCCTCCCTCACCCTCACACCCTCACCCTCACACCCTCACCCTCACACCCTCACACACTCACCCTCACTCACCCTCACCCTCACACACTCACCCTCACACACTCAACCTCACACCCTCACACACTCACCCTCACACCCTCACCCTCACCCTCACACCCTCACCCTCACTCACACCCTCACCTTCAACCTCACCCTCATACACTTACCCTCACCCTCACACACTCACCCTCACACTCTCACCCTCACACACTCACCCCCTCAGCCTCACCCTCACCCCCTCAGCCTCACCCTCACCCCCTCAGCCTCACCCCCTCAGCCTCACCCTCACACTCACCACCCTCACCCTCTCACCCTCACCCTCACACCCTCACCCCCTCACCCTCACACCTTCACCCTCACTCACCCTCACACCCTCACCCTCACCCTCACTCATACCCTCACCTTCAACCTCACCCTCACACCCTCACCCTCACACCCTCACCCTCACCCTCACACACTCACCCTCACACACTCACCCTCACTCACCACCCTCACCCTCACACCCTCACCCACACCCTCACCCTCATCCACACCCTCACCCTCACACACCCTCACCCTCACACACTCAACCTCACCCTCAGCCTCACCCTCACACCCTCACAACCTCATCCACACCCTCACCCTCACTCACACCCTAACCCTCACCCTCACACCCTCACCCACACCCTCACTCACATCCTCACCCTCACTCACACCCTCACCCCCACCCTCACCCTCACTCCCTCACCCTCACCCTCACTCACTCACACCCTCACTCACTCCCCTCGCGCACCCCTCACACTCGCTCTACCCTCACCCTCCGCTCACTCCCACTGCCCGCTCCCTCACCGTTCCCTCCCGTCCCTCTGTCCCTCTGCCCAGGCTGGGAGGGGGGCTCGGGGTTTGGGAGGAATGGGAGGTGGAACGTGGTGACTGGGGGGTGTGGGAGGGGCAGACTCAGAGGGCCCCTTCCCGGGTGACACCAGAGGAAAGGGGGGGGTGGTGTGGCCGCAATATGGTGTCTCTGGATCGGTGAGGGGTGCAGGGTTGGTGGGGGGAGGCGATGGCGGAGGGGGCCCGGGAACGAGGGGGAGGAACCCTGGGTCGCTGGGGGGGTTTGGGAGCCCCCGACTGGAACGTCCATTCGGCCCCTCGGCTCACATCCGGCCCTGCTAACCCCGTTCCGCAAGATGGCCGCCGGTCCCCCAGCGCCCACGGCCTGTCCCAGCCACCCCAACACACCTGGCATCGTGGGTAGTCGTGGGTGGGTGAGGGGGTGGGGAGGAGAGGGAACAGGACATCAGGACTCCCCACCACCCCCTTCGCAGCCCCCACCCACAGGCGTCTCCCTGCTTTTCTCCGGCAGATGGACAGACGGTGTGGGAGGTGCAGGCCAAGGTGGACAGAACGCGGAGCACCGAGGTGAGGCCCGTCTCGCAATAACGCCCCCACCCCCCCGAACCCCTCGATTAGATTCCAGTCTGTAACTCACTCCCGGGTACCTGTTATTCTGTATATAAACCCCACCCCGAACCCCTCGATTAGATTCCAGTCTGTAACTCCCTCCCGGGTATCTGTTATTCTGTATATAAACCACCCCGAACCCCTCGATTAGATTCCAGTCTGTAACTCACTCCCGGGTATCTGTTATTCTGTATATAAACCACCCCGAACCCCTCGATTAGATTCCAGTCTGTAACTCACTCCCGGGTATCTGTTATTCTGTATATAAACCCCACCCCGAACCCCTCGATTAGATTCCAGTCAGTAACTCCCTCCCGGGTACCTGTTATTCTGTATATAAACCCCACCCCGAACCCCTCGATTAGATTCCAGTCTGTAACTCCCTCCCGGGTATCTGTTATTCTGTATATAAACCACCCCGAACCCCTCGATTAGATTCCAGTCTGTAACTCCCTCCCGGGTATCTGTTATTCTGTATATAAACCCCACCCCGAACCCCTCGATTAGATTCCATTCTGTAACTCACTCCCGGGTACCTGTTATTCTGTATATAAACCCCACCCCGAACCCCTCGATTAGATTCCAGTCTGTAACTCCCTCCCGGGTATCTGTTATTCTGTATATAAACCACCCCGAACCCCTCGATTAGATTCCAGTCTGTAACTCCCTCCCGGGTATCTGTTATTCTGTATATAAACCACCCCGAACCCCTCGATTAGATTCCAGACTGTAACTCATCCCGGGTATCTGTTATTCTGTATATAAACTACCCCGAACCCCTCGATTAGATTCCAGACTGTAACTCCCTCCCGGGTATCTGTTATTCTGTATATAAACCACCCCGAACCCCTCGATTAGATTCCAGTCTGTAACTCATCCCGGGTATCTGTTATTCTGTATATAAACCACCCCGAACCCCTCGATTAGATTCCAGTCTGTAACTCATCCCGGGTATCTGTTATTCTGTATATAAACCACCCCGAACCCCTCGATTAGATTCCAGTCAGTAACTCCCTCCCGGGTACCTGTTATTCTGTATATAAACCCCACCCCGAACCCCTCGATTAGATTCCAGTCTGTAACTCCCTCCCGGGTATCTGTTATTCTGTATATAAACCACCCCGAACCCCTCGATTAGATTCCAGTCTGTAACTCATCCCGGGTATCTGTTATTCTGTATATAAACTACCCCGAACCCCTCGATTAGATTCCAGTCTGTAACTCCCTCCCGGGGTATCTGTTATTCTGTATATAAACTACCCCGAACCCCTCGATTAGATTCCAGACTGTAACTCCCTCCCGGGTATCTGTTATTCTGTATATAAACCACCCCGAACCCCTCGATTAGATTCCAGACTGTAACTCCCTCCCGGGTATCTGTTATTCTGTATATAAACCACCCCGAACCCCTCGATTAGATTCCAGTCTGTAACTCCCTCCCGGGTATCTGTTATTCTGTATATAAACCACCCCGAACCCCTTGATTAGATTCCAGTCTGTAACTCCCTCCCGGGTATCTGTTATTCTGTATATAAACCACCCTGAACCACTCGATTAGATTCCAGTCTGTAACTCCCTCCCGGGTATCTGTTATTCTGTATATAAACCACCCCGAACCCCTCGATTAGATTTCAGTCTGTAACTCCCTCCCGGGGTATCTGTTATTCTGTATATAAACTACCCCGAACCCCTCGATTAGATTCCAGACTGTAACTCCCTCCCGGGTATCTGTTATTCTGTATATAAACCACCCCGAACCCCTCGATTAGATTCCAGTCTGTAACTCCCTCCCGGGTATCTGTTATTCTGTATATAAACCACCCCGAACCCCTTGATTAGATTCCAGTCTGTAACTCCCTCCCGGGTATCTGTTATTCTGTATATAAACCACCCCGAACCCCTCGATTGGAGTCCAGTCTGTTACTCAGTCTGTGTGCTGACTGAGCTCTCCCTGTTTTCTCTCTCTCTCCCTCTTTCTCTCTCTCTCTCTCACTCTCTCTCTCTCTCTCTCTCTGTCTCTCTTTCTCTCTCTCTCTCTGTCTCTCGCAGTCCCTGCTGGTCGCCGAGATTCCTCCCTACCTCCAGCAGACCCTCCAGGCCCCAGTCCAGGTCTGCTTCCTGGTGTGTAATGGGAAGAGGAAGAGGAGCACCTGCCAAACCTTTCGGTACCTCCCCGGTAAGTCCTTCCCTCACACCCCCCCCCCCACACCTACCCTCGGTGACGGGCAGCTGGGCGAGAGAGAGAGAGAGCTTCCTCCCTCGTTCTCCAACACCACCCCTCCCCACCCCACTCTCCCCTCGTCCACCGCCCCACGGGGAGACGTCTCGCGTCGGTTCCACGCGGTCCGGCCTCGCCCCATCGCGCGACGCGAGGTCTGACGAAAATGCGTCCACCGCAGACATCGCCCCCCTGTCTCCCCGTCCCCTAGTTGACCCCCCCCACTACCCCACCCCACAGGCTCGGGGGGTGGGGAGGTGAGCTGCCATTTTAGCCCCGTGCTGTGGGGTAGACCCACGATGCACCTCAGGGACGATGGGGGGACAAATCCCAGGATTCTGACCCCAGGAAGGAGCGGTCGATGGATTCGGGGAACGGGGAGTTGGGGAGGGGGGGGGTGGTGTTCCCCGTGTATCTGCTGCCCCCCCTCCCCCTTCTCGATGGTAGAGGGGGGTGTGGGGGGGGTTTGGGAAGGTGCTGTCTGAGGAGCCCCTGGGTGAGGTTCTGCAGTGGGTCTTGTGGACGGTACACACTGCTGTGACTGAGCGTCAGGGGGAGGGAGGGAGGTGGGGAGGGGGTGTTTGTGGGTGTTCAATTTGTGCTTTCTTTCTCCCCGTCTCCCCCTTCCCTCTCCTCTCAGTCCACGTCAAGACAGAAGACGCCAGCGAGGAGTTGGGGCCGGCCGCCCAGAGTCCGTGCTGTCCCGGAGCCGGGTGCCCCTCGCCCCCTGGAGGGGGTGGGTTGCTGTTGGGGGCTGGGGAGCACGGCCCGGTTCCCCGCGCCAGGCAGGAGGTGGGACCCCCCGGCTTCCTCCCGCGTCCCCCCGGCTCGGGCCCGGAGCCTGAGGCCTACAGGAGACTCTCCGGGGCCTACGGCGTCCACTCTGAGGGCTACAGTCCCAGGCCTGAGGCCTACAGGAACCGCGGTGAGGGGGACAGTCTCAGGCCTGTGGCCTACGACATCCGCTCTGAGGGGTACAGTCCCAGGCCTGAGGCCTATGACATCTGCTCTGAGGGGTACAGTCCCAGGCCTGAGGCCTACAGGAACCGCTGTGAGGGGTACAGTCCCAGGCCTGAGGCCTACGACATCCGCTCTGAGGGGTACAGTCCCAGGCCTGAGGCCTATGGCAATTGCGCTGAAGGCTACAGTCCCCGGTCTGAGGCCTACCGCAACCATGCTGAAGGCTACAGTCCCAGGCCTGAGGCCTACGGGAACCGATCTGAGGGCTACAGTCCAAGGCCTGAGGCCTACGACCCAGATGCCAAGGCGCACAGCAACCGCGCTGAGGGCTACCGCCCGGCCTGCATGCTGGAGGCCCAAGAGAGGCCGCTCCCGGCGCTGGGCCGTCCCTCGGACCCCGCACTGCAGCCAGGGAACAGGCCCGACAGCAGTCACCATCCCAGGGCCCCGCACAGCGGCAGCAGTCCCTGCCCCTCCCAGGGGGTCGGGAGGAGGAGAGCAGAGCTGGGTCCGGGGAGACCGGATGCTGGGCGCGGTGGAGAGGAGCAGGAGGGAGAGACGGGGACGGAGGAGGAGGAGGAGGTGGAGCAGGAAATCCACGATTGCGAGATCCCGTTCCGAACCATCTCCATTCACGGCATCACTCTGGATGATGGTGAGTGAGGGGTCCCAGAGCACAGAGACCGGGAGGGAGGGGAGTGGGCGCGGTGTAGAGGGAGCTTTACTCTGTATCTAACCCCGTGCTGTCCCTGTCCCTGGGATGGGGGAGACAGTGTAGAGGAAGCTTTACTCTGTATCTAACCCCACGCTGTCCCTATCCCTGGGATGGGGGGACAGTGTAGAGGGAGCTTTACTCTGTATCTAACCCCGTGCTGTCCCTGTCCCTGGGATGGGGGAGACAGTGTAGAGGGAGCTTTACTCTGTATCTAACCCCGTGCTGTCCCTGTCCCTGGGATGGGGGGGACAGTGTAGAGTGAGCTTTACTCTGTATCTAACCCCGTGCTGCCCCTGTCCCTCGGGTGTGGGGGACAGTGTAGAGGGAGCTTTACTCTGTATCTAACCCCGTGCTGTCCCTGTCCCTGGGATGGGGGGGACAGTGTAGAGGGAGCTTTACCCTGTATCTAACCCCGTGCTGTCCCTGTCCCTGGGATGGGGGGGGACAGTGTAGAGGAAGCTTTACTCTGTATCTAACCCCGTGCTGTCCCTGTCCCTGGGGTGTGGGGGACAGTGTAGAGGGAGCTTTACTCTGTATCTAACCCCGTGCTGTCCCTGTCCCTGGGATGGGGGGGACAGTGTAGAGGGAGCTTTACCCTGTATCTAACCCCGTGCTGTCCCTGTCCCTGGGATGGGGGGGACAGTGTAGAGTGAGCTTTACTCTGTATCTAACCCCGTGCTGCCCCTGTCCCTGGGGTGTGGGGGACAGTGTAGAGGGAGCTTTACTCTGTATCTAACCCCGTGCTGTCCCTGTCCCTGGGATGGGGGGGGACAGTGTAGAGGGAGCTTTACTCTGTATCTAACCCCGTGCTGTCCCTGTCCCTGGGATGGGGGGGACAGTGTAGAGTGAGCTTTACTCTGTATCTAACCCCGTGCTGCCCCTGTCCCTGGGATGTGGGGGACAGTGTAGAGGGAGCTTTCCCCTGTATCTAACCCCGTGCTGCCCCTGTCCCTGGGATGGGGGGGACAGTGTAGAGGGAGCTTTCCCCTGTATCTAACCCCGTGCTGTCCCTGTCCCTGTCCTACAGTCACTGAGATTATACACCGTGACCTGGGGGACGTGCAGCGGGAGCCAGACCCTGACAGTGACCTGGAGACGCCGTGAGGAGGGAGCAGGAGGATGGCAACGTCGCTGGGATACTCCCCCTCTCTCTCGCTCGCTCTCTCTCTCTCTCTCTCAATCACTCTTTCTCTCAGTCACTCTCTCTCTCTCTCTCTTTCTCTCTCTCAATCTCTCTCTCAATCACTCTCTCTCTCAATCACTCTCTCTCTTGCTCGCTCTCTCTCTCTCTCTCTCTCTCTCAATCATTCTGTCTCTCTCTCTTTCAATCACTCTCTCTCTCTTGCTCTCTCTCTCTCAATCACTCTCTCTCTCGCTCTCTCTCTCTCTCAATCACTGTCTCTCTCTCTTGCTCTCTCCCTCTCTCTCTCTTTCAATCACTCTGTCTCTCTTTCACGCTCTCTCACTTCCTCGCGCATGCTCTATCTCTCTTTCTTGGGCGTTCTCGCTCTCTCTCCCTCCCTTTGTTGTGTCTCTTTCTCAGATGCTCTCCCTCTCTCTCAATCGCTCTGTCTCACGCTCTCTCTCTCTCTCTCTCTCTCTAGCACACTGTCTCTCTCTCCCACACAATCTCCCTCATATTCACCCCTTGGTATGCTCACTTTTTCTCCTGTGCTCCCTCTCTCTCTCTCTCTCTGTCTCTCTCTCTCTCTCTCTTTCACACACTCTCGTTTCCTCTCTCTCACACGCGCTCCATCTCTCTTTCTCGGGCGTTCTCTCACTCTTCCTCCCTTTGGCGTTGTATCTCTTTCTCGGATGCTCTCTCTCAATCACTCTGTCTCTGTCTCTCTCTCTGTCTCTCTCTCTCTCTCGTGCCCCCTCTGTCTCGGATGGTCTCTCTCTTTCATGCACTCTCGCTTTCTCTCTCTCTCTCTCTCCTGTGCTCCCTCTGTCTCGGACTGTCTCTCTCTCTCTCTCTCTCTTTCTTTCACACTCTCTCATTTCCTCTCTCTCTCGCATGCGCTCCATCTCTCTTTCTCGGGTGTTCTCTCGCTCTCCCTCCCTTTGGCGTTGTATGTCTCTCTCTCTCTCTCTCGGATGTTCTCCCTCAATCACTCTGTCTCTCTCCCTCTTTCATTCTCGCTCTCCTGTTGCGTCTCTCTCTTCCTCTCCGTACCATGTTCCATAAGGAGGGGCTGGATTGCGGGTCTTTGTGAATCCCGCAGCATTGGGGTGGATTTATTTTTTTTAAACTCAGTCCATTTTGTAAAATAAAAGTCATTGGAAATGAACCGACCCTTCGATTCCTCCTTGGTCCAGTCCCCGCAACACCTCCGTTTTTCCAACCCCCCACTCCCCATCACACACACAACTGGTCACCCAGGGGTGGGGGAGGGAGGGTGGTAAACGGAGATCACGAAAGAGTGGGGGGGGCCACGTTTGAAGGTGATGGGGAGATGATGTCCGAGAGAGTCTCTACCCTCAGAGAGCGGTGGGTGGGCTACCAGCAGGTGGTGGTGAGAGTCGGAGACCAGAGGGACAGCTCAGGGACGCTAGGGCAGTGAGGTGAGGCTAGGGGGAGTCTGCTCTGAGAGTAGGCCAATCCACCCTAACCTGCACATCCCTGGGCACTATGGGCAATTTAGCACGGTCAATGCACCCTAACCTGCACATCCCTGGGCACTATGGGTAATTTAGCACGGCCAATCCACCCTAACCTGCACATCCCTGGGCACTATGGGTAATTTAGCATGGCCAATCCACCCTAACCTGCACATCCCTGGGCACTATGGGTTAATGTAGCACGGCCAATCCACCCTAACCTGCACATCCCTGGGCACTATGGGTAATTTAGCATGGCCAATCCACCCTAACCTGCACATCCCTGGGCACTATGGGTAATTTAGCATGGCCAATCCGCCCTAACCTACACATCCCTGGGCACTATGGGTAATTTAGCACGGCCAATCCACCCTAACCTGCACATCCCTGGGCACTATGGGTAATTTAGCACGGCTAATCCACCCTAACCTGCACATCCCTGGGCACTATGGGTAATTTAGCATGGCCAATCCACCCTAACCTGCACATCCCTGGGCACTATGGGTAATTTAGCATGGCCAATCCGCCCTAACCTGCACATCCCTGGGCATTATGGATTGGAATCCGAACCTCCCTCTCGGATACCCTGAGGGTCTGAGCGCCTGCTGCAAATTGCACCGGGGCACACGCGTGTGTTCCCCCAGAGAGTTAGTCCTCAGGCTGGTCCGTGCCCTGGCCCGGAGTTAATGCCCATCCCTGATGCCTATACAAATGCCCCGGGCAGTGACCATCTCTGAAGAGGCTTCTTCGGTTTGCGGTGGGGCTCTGGGTCGTGCTGTCGATCGGAGAGACCTGGGGGTTCGGGGATGTCATTCGTTGAAGTTGGCGTCACGAACACACGGGGGTGGGTGTGGGGGGGGGGGTGTGGGGGGAGAGGGTAAGAAGGTGTTTAGCACGGTTGCCTCCATTGCTCAGATTCTATGAGTACAGGAGGTTGGCGACGTCATGTTGGGGTTGTAGGAGACAACGGAGAGGCTTCGTCTGGAGGACGGTGTCTAGATCTGGTCGCCCCGTGACAGGAAGGATATTGTCAAAGAGGGTTCAGAAGAGATTGAGCAGGATGTCACTGGGAACAGAGCTACAGGGAGAGGCTGGGGCTGTTTTCCCTGGAGCGTCGGAGGCTGAGGGGGTGACCTGGTTTATAAAATCATGAGGGATGTGGATAGGGGTAAATAGACAAGGTCTTTTCCCCCCCTGGGGTGGGGGGAGTCCAGAACTAGAGGGGGGTAGGTTTAGGGTGAGAGGGGAAAGGGAGCTGAGGGGGTAACTTTCTCACCCAGAGGGTGGTGCGTGTGTGGAATGAGCTGCCAGAGGAAGTGGTGGGGGCTGGTACAATGACAGCGTTGAAAAGGTGGATGGGGACAGGGATAGGAAGGGATTGGAGGGGAATGGGCCAAGGGGCTGGCAAACGGGGGCTGGGTTAGGTTAGGGATATCTGGGTCGGCACGGACGAAAGTCGGAGATTCGAGAGGTCCGTTCAGGAGAGCGGGGAAGAAGCTGTTCCGGAATCTGTTCCGGCCGGTCGGAAGAATTTGGGAGATCCAGTGCATCAGAGTGCGGGACGGATTTCTCCGACATTTTCCCAGAATGGCGGTGGACCGAGCCAATGAGCGGGAGGGGGAGGCTGGGTTGCCTGACGGCCAGGCAGGGTGCCCACCTCTCGGCGGTCCCTCACGGTTCCTTCCAGCCGAGGCCTCGGCCCGGGACGCTGTCCGTGCGGAGCGCCCGTTACACCAAACGGAAATCGGCGCGCCCGGAATTCCCGCCCAGGTCCGTCGAGCGTTTCCTGGAGCCAGGTGGGCGATCGGTCACCGCTCCCCCAGGGACCGACGGTGGGGGCAGAGGGCTTTCAGGTAGCCAGCTTGGCACCCCCTCCCCCCTCCGTCCCCCACCAATTCCCGGGTTGGGGTGGGGGTGGGAGGGGATGGGTGCGACAGAAGGAAGCTGTTCAGCCAGGAATGGCTCTGCACCTTGGCCACCCTGAATCGATTACCCGAGGTCGGGTGGGGGAAGGGGTTCTGCTTTCAACATCCGTGGGTTGGATTGGACTGGATTGGATTGGGTTGGATTGGATTGTGTTGGATTGGATCGGATTGGACTGAATTGAATTGGATAGGACTGAATTGGATTGGATTGGGTTGGATTGGATTGAGTTGAGTTGATTGAGTTTGATTGGACTGAATGGGATTGGATTGAATTGGATTGGATTGGATGGGGTTGATTTGGATTGGACTGAGTTGGATTGGGTTGGACTGAACTGGATTGGACTGAATTGGATTGGGTTGGAATTGATTGGACTAGATTGGATTGAATTGGATTGGGTTTGATTGGATTGGATTGGATTGGATTGGACTGGATTGGACTGAATTGGGTTGGATTGGATTGAATAGGATTGGAATAGATTAGATTAGGTTGGTTTGGATTGGGTGGGTTGAACTGGATTGGATTGGATTGAGTTGAGTTGGGATAGACTGAATGGGATTGGATTTAATTGAATTGGATTGAGTTGGAATGAATGGGATTGGATTGGACTGAATTTGATTGGATTGAATAGGATTGGGTAGAATTGGACTGGATTGGATTGGATGGGATTGGATTTAACTGAATGGGATTGAATTGGATTGGATTCGATTGTATTGGATTAAATTGGATTGGACTGGGTTGAGTTGGAATGAACTGGATTGAATTGGGTTGTAATGGATTGGATTGGAGTAGATTAGATTTGATTGGATTGGGTGGGTTGAATTGGATTGGACTGAATTGGATTGGATTGGGTTGGATTGGATTGAGTTGGCTTGGATGGGATTGGATTGGATTGGAAGGAATTGGATTGGACTGAATTGGATTGGACTGAACTGGATTGAACAGGATTGGATAGAATTGGATTGGACTGAACTGGATTGGACTGGATTGAATTGGATTGGGTTGGGTTGGATTGGATTGGATTGGATTGAGTTGAGTTGAGTTGGATTGGACTGAATGGGATTGGATTCAATTGGGTTGGATTGGATTGGGTTGGATTGGATCGGATTGGACTGAATTGAATTGGATAGGACTGAATTGGATTGGAAGGGATTGGATTGGACTGAATTGGATTGGATATAATTGTATTGGACTGAACTGGATTGGACTGGATTGAATTGGATTGAACAGGATTGGATAGAATTGGATTGGACTGAACTGGATTGGACTGGATTGGATTAGATTGAGTTGGATTAGACTGCACTGAATTGGGTTGGATTGAATTGGATTGAGTTGGATTGGATTGGGTTGGGTTGGATTGGATTGGATTGAGTTGAGTTGAACTGAATTGGACTGAATGGGATTGGACTGAATTGGATTGGACTGAATTGGATTGGATTGGATTGGGTTGGACTGGACTGGATTGGATTGGACTGGATTGGATTGGACTGAATTGGATTGGATTGAATTGGGTTGGATTGGATGGGATTGGTTTGGATAGGATTAGTTTGGATGGAATTGGATTGGATGGAATTGGAAGGAATTGGATTGGATTAGTTTGGATGGGATTGGATAGTATTGGATTGGATGGGATGGGATGGGAAGGGATTAGGTTGGATTGGATGGGATGGAATTGGATAGATTGGATGGGATTGGATTAGACTGAATTGGATGGGATGGGAGGGGATTGGATTGGATTAGATTGGATGGGATTGGATTGGACTGGGTTGGATGGGATGGGAGGGGATTGGATTGGATTAGATTGGATGGGATTGAATGGGATTGGATTGGATGGGAAGGTATTAGGTTGGATTGGATGGGATGGGATTGGATTGGATTAGATTGGATGGGATTGAATGGGATTGGATTGGATTGGATAGGAAGGGATTAGGTTGGATTGGATGGGGTGGGATGGGATTGGATTGGATTGGATGGTATGGGATGGGATTGGATTGGATTGGATGGGATTGGATTGGACTGGATTGGATTGGATTAGATTGGATGAAAAAACCCTCTGCATGAAAACATTGTCCCTCAGGTCTCTTTTATATCTTTCCCCTCTCACCCTAAACCTATCCCCCTCTAGTTCTGGACTCCCCGACCCCAGGGAAAAGACCTTGTCTATTTACCCTATCCATGCCCCTCATAATTTTGTAAACCTCTATAAGGTCACTCCTCAGCCTCTGACGCTCCAGGGAAATCAGCCCCAGCCTGTTCAGCCTCTCCCTGTAGCTCAAACCCTCCCACATCCTTGTAAATCTTTCCTGAACCCTTTCACAACATCTTTCCGATCGGAAGGAGACCAGAATTGCACGCGATATCCCAACAGTGGCCCTAACCAACATCCTGTCCAGCCGCAACATGACCCCCCAACCCCTGTACTCAATACTCTGACCAATAAAGGAAAGCATACCAAACGCCGCCTTCACTATCCTATCTACCTGCGACTCCACTTTCAAGGAGCTATGACCCTGCACTCCAGGGTCTCTTTGTTCAGCAACACTCCCCAGGACCTTACCGTTAAGTCCTGCTAAGATTTGCTTTCCCATGGTGCACCGAGGCAGAGGAACGGCAGTGAGCGCGCCCAGAGAGGTGAGGCGAGAGATGCGCCATTAACGACTCTGAAACGCCGGGCGACAAGCCTGACCACATTGACGGCACGCGTGGAGGTGGAGGGGTCTGACCGTGGAGCTAAAATAACTCCACGGAGAGAGGCTGGGGTCCTGGTGCTGAGCCCACAGCAACACCGCAGCGCAACGTCGGCCATTCGGTCCATCGGGGTCTGGCCCAATCATGGCTGATAAGGTTTCTCAAACCACCCCACCGCCTTCCCGTCACCCTCGATTACCCCAAGACCCGATTTACCTCCATCTTAAATGACCTTCCCCTCCCGTCCTGCAGCTCTCTGTGGGAGTGAATCCCATCGATTCCCTCCCCCCCACTCTCCGGCAGGAGATGGTCTTCCTTCTCTCCCGTTCCCTTTCGCCCAGAGGCCCTCAGGTCCCAGTCTCTCCGACCAAAAGAAACGTCTCCCCGCTCTGTCCAGGCCGTTCGGGATTCCGGACGTTTCCATTAGATTCCAGCCCCCTCCCCCAACCCATATCCTTCTAAACTCCATCGGGTATACACCCCCAGTCCTCATAAACCACCCTTTACAAACCATCACATAATTTAGCATGGCCAATCCCCCCTAACCTGCACATCCCTGGGCACTATGGGTAATTTAGCACGGCCAATCCAATCTAACCTGCACATCCCTGGGCACTATGGGTAATTTAACATGGCCAATCCACCCTAACCTGCACATCCCTGGGCACTATGGGTAATTTAGCACGGCCAATCCCCCTAACCTGCACATCCCTGGGCACTATGGGTAATTTAGCACGGCCAATCCAATCTAACCTGCACATCCCTGGGCACTATGGGTAATTTAACATGGCCAATCCACCCTAACCTGCACATCCCTGGGCACTATGGGTAATTTAGCATGGCCGATCTACCCTAACCTGCACATTACTAGGCACTATGGGTAATTTAGCATGGCCAAT
Organism: Hemiscyllium ocellatum; assembly: GCF_020745735.1. Taxonomy (NCBI): domain Eukaryota; kingdom Metazoa; phylum Chordata; class Chondrichthyes; order Orectolobiformes; family Hemiscylliidae; genus Hemiscyllium; species Hemiscyllium ocellatum. The sequence continues at coordinate 16,895 of NW_026867476.1, forward strand.
TCACCCTAACCTGCACATTACTAGGCACTATGGGTAATTTAGCATAGCCAATCCACCCTAACCTGCACATTACTAGGCACTATGGGTAATTTAGCATAGCCAATCCACCCTAACCTGCACATCCCTCTGCACTATAGTTAATTTATCATGGCCAATCCACCCTAACCTGCACATTACTAGGCACTATGGGTAATTTAGCATGGCCAATTCACCCTAACCTGCACATTACTAGGCACTATGGGTAATTTAGCATGGCAAATCCACCCTAACCTGCACATTACTAGGCACTATGGGTAATTTAGCATAGCCAATCCACCCTAACCTGCACATCCCTCTGCACTATAGTTAATTTATCATGGCCAATCCACCCTAACCTGCACATTACTAGGCACTATGGGTAATTTAGCATGGCCAATTCACCCTAACCTGCACATTACTAGGCACTATGGGTAATTTAGCATGGCAAATCCACCCTAACCTGCACATTACTAGGCACTATGGGTAATTTAGCACAGCCAACCCACACTAACCCGCACATCCCTGGGCACTATGGGTAATTTAGCATGGCCAATCCACCCTAACCTGCGCATCCCTGGGCACTATGGTTCATTTAGCACCGCCAAACCACCCTAACCTGCACATCCCTGGGAACTATGGGTAATTTAGCACGGCCAATCCACCCTAACCTGCACATCCTTGGGCACTATGGGTAATTTAGCACGGCCAAACCGCCCTAACCTGCACATCCCTGGGCACTATGGGTAATTTAGCATGGCCAATCCACCCTAACCTGCACATCCCTGGGCCCTATGGGTAATTTAGCACCGCCAAACCACCCTAACCTGCACATCCCTGGGCACTATGGGTAATTTAGCACAGCCAATCCGCCCTAACCTGCACATCCCTGGGCACTATGGGTAATTTAGCATGGCCAATCCACCCTAACCTGCACACCCCTGGGCACTATGGGTAATTTAGCACGGCTAATCCACCCTAACCTGGACATCCCTGGGCACTATGGGTAATTTAGCACGGCCAATCCACCCTAACCTGCACATTACTAGGCACTATGGGTAATTTAGCACGGCCAATTCACCCTAAACTGCAGATCCCTGGGCACTATGGTTAATTTAGCACGGCCAATCCACCCTAACCTGCACATCCTTGGGCACTATGGGTAATTTTGCACAGCCAATCCACCATAACCTACACATCCCTGGGCACTATGGGTAATTTAGCACGGCCAATCCACCCTAACCTGCACATCCTTGGGCACTATGGGTAATTTAGCACGGCCAAACCACCCTAACCTGCACACCCCTGGGCACTATGGGTAATTTAGCATGGCCACTCCACCCTAACCTGCACATCCCGGGGCACTCTGGGTAATTTAGCACCGCCAACCCACCCTAACCTGCACATCCCTGGGCACTATGGGTAATTTAGCATGGCCAATCCACCCTAACCTGCACATCCCTGGGCACTATGGGTAATTTAGCACGGCCAACCCACCCTAACCTGCACATCCCTGGGCACTATGGGTAATTTAGCACGGCCAATCCACCCTAACCTGCACATCCCTGGGCACTATGGGTAATTTAGCATGGCCAATCCACCCTAACCTGCACATCCCTGGGCACTATGGGTAATTTAGCACGGCCAGTCCACCCTAAGCTGCAGATCCCTGGGCACTATGGGTAATTTAGCATGGCCAATTCACCCTAACCGGCACATCCCTGGGCACCATGGGTAATTTAGCATGGCCAATCCACCCTAACCTGCACATCCCTGGGCACTATGGGTAATTTAGCACGGCCCATCCACCCTAACCTGCACATCCCTGGGCACTATGGGTAATTTAGCACGGCCCATCCACCCTAACCTGCACATCTGTGGGTTGTGGGAGGAAACCGGAGCACCAGGAGGGAACCCACGCAGACACAGGGAGGGAGGGGATGTGCAAACCCCATCCAGACAGTCGTCCTGAGGGTGGGATCGAACCCCGGTCCCTGGCGCCGTGAGGCAGCGGCACTTACCACTGAGCCGCCGTGCCCCCATTGTGGTAATTGTACCAGCCCCCACCCCTTCCTCTGGCAGCTCATTCCACACACACGCGCCACCCTCTGGGTGAGAAATTGACCCCTCGGCTCCCTTTCCCCTCTCGCCCTCAACCTACGCCCCTCTAGTTCCCCTGATTCCAGGGGGGAGGTCCAGACGAAGCCTCTCCATCGTCCTTTACAACCCCAACGAGATGTCTCCAATTCTGAAGTCTGGGCGACGGAGGGGGACGTGCCAAACTCAGGGAATGCTGGGTGGCCCCGGTGTGAGTGGGTTGGGAAGTAGATGGAGGGACAGGCCTGGTTTGGCTGGGCGGGAGAGGAATGAACATGGCGGTCTCCGCCATGGAGGACGGGCGCGTGCGGGGGGGGACTGGGGGCTGCCCACCCAGAAGGCGAAGGGTTCGGGAGCGCGAGAACCAGCCAACCCAATCCAGGAGCCGGAGGGGGATTTCCCGGCCCGGCCATTCGGCCCCATCCCCCGTGGGTCCCCCGACGCGCTCTCACCGGGACGCCAACCCGCGGGGCGCCTCGAGGACTAGCAGCTTTTGGGACTCCTCCCCCCCTCCCTACCCCCGAGGGACGGACGCCTCACCTTCCAACTCGGGGACCCTCCAACCTCCCCCATGGCATCAATGTGGGCTTCACCAGATCCCCCCCTCACCCTCCCTCCTTCTCCCAGATTCAACCCTCAGGCCCTCTCCCTCCCCTCCCTCTCCCTCTCCTCCTTGTCCTTCTCACCCCTCTCCCTCTTCCCCCCTCTCCCTCCCTCTCCCTCCCTCCCCTCCCTCTCCGTCTCCTCCCTGTCCCTCCCTCTTCCTCTCCTCCCTCCCCCTCTCCCTCTCCCTCCCCTCCCTCTCCCTCCCCTCCCTCTCCTACTCCTCCCTCTCTCTCTCCCCTCTCCTCCCTTTCCCTCCCCTCCCTCTCCCTCCCCCTCCTCCTCCTCCCTGTCCCCCCCCCTCCCTCCCCTCCCTCTCCCTCTCCCTCCCGTCCCTCTCCCTCTCCCTCCCCTCCCTCTCCCTCCCGTCCCTCTCCCTCCCCTCCCCCCCCCCTCCCTCCCCTCCCTCTCCCTCTCCCTCCCGTCCCTCTCCCTCTCCCTCCCCTCCCCCTCCCTCTCCCTCCCCTCCCTCTCCCTCCCCTCCCTCTCCCTCTCCCTCCCCTCCCTCTCCCTCTCCCTCCCGTCCCTCTCCCTCCCCTCCCCCTCCCTCTCCCTCTCCCTCCTCTCCCTCACCCCCCTCCCTCTTCCCCCTCTTCCCCCTTCTCCCTCCCTCTTCCTCTCCTCTCCCTCCCTCCCTCTCCCTCTCCCTCCCTCCCTGTCCCCCTCCCTCTCCTCGCTCTCCCTCTCCTCCACACCCTCCCCTCCCCCTCCCTCTCCCTCTCCCTCCCTCCCTCCCTGTCCCCCTCCCTCTCCTCGCTCTCCCTCTCCTCCACACCCTCCCCTCCCCCTCCCTCTCCCTCTCCCTCTCCCTCCCTCCCTGTCCCCCTCCCTCTCCTCGCTCTCCCTCTCCTCCACACCCTCCCCTCCCCCTCCCTCTCCCTCTCCCTCCCTCCCTCCCTGTCCCCCTCCCTCTCCTCGCTCTCCCTCTCCTCCACACCCTCCCCTCTGACCTATCACCATCCCCCCTCTCCCCCTCCTCCTGCGTTTATCTATCACCTTCCCCCTCTACCCCCTGACCCCACACCCTCCCATTTAAGTCTCGCCTCCTTCCCTCACCCCCCGGCATTCCCGATGTCGGGCTCCTGCCCGGAACACCGTCTCTCCCGCTCTCCCGGACACTGCCTGACCTGCTGGGCTTTTCCAGCCTCTCTCTCTCTCTCTCTCTCTCTCTCTCTCTCTCTCTCTCTCTGTCTCTCTCTCTCTCTCTCTCTCTCTCTCTGTCTGTCCACTCTCCCCCTCTCTTACTCTCTCTCTCTCTCTCTCTCTCTCTGTCTCTCTCTCTCTCTCTCTCTCTGTCTCTCTCTCTGTCTGTCCACTCTCCCCCTCTCTTACTCTTTTCTCTCTTCTGTGTCCATCCTCTCTCCCTCTCTGTCCTTTCTCACTCTCCCTGTTCTCTCTCTCTCTCTCCTTTCCCTCCATCCCTGATCTTTCTCTCTGTCCTTTGTCTCACTATCTCTCCGTCTGTTCTTTTTCTTTGCCTCACCATCTTTTCTCTGACCTTTCCCTCCCTCTCTCTCTCTCTCTCTCTCATTTCTCTCCCTGTCCCTCTCTGTCTCTCCCTGTCCCTCTCTCTATCTCCCTGTCCCTCTCTGTCTCTTTCTCTCTCGCTCCCTGTCCCACTCTCTCTCTGTCCCTGTCCCTCTCTCTATCTCCCTGTTCCTCTCTCTCTCTCTCTCTCCCTGTCCCTCTCTCTATCTCCGTGTCCCTCTCTCTCTCTCCCTGTTCCTCTCTCTCTCTCTCTCTCACTCCCTGTCCCCCTCTCTCTCTCGCTCCCTGTCCCACTCTCTCTCTCTCCCTGTCCCTCTCTCTATCTCCGTGTCCCTCTCTCTCTCTCCCTGTTCCTCTCTCTCTCTCTCTCTCACTCCCTGTCCCCCTCTCTCTCTCGCTCCCTGTCCCACTCTCTCTCTGTCCCTGTCCCTCTCTCTATCTCCGTGTCCCTCTCTCTCTCTCCCTGTCCCTCTCTCTCACTCCCTGTCCCCCTCTCTCTCTCTCTCCCTGTCTCACTCTCTCTCCTTATCTCTATGTCTCTCTCTCTCTCCAAGTCCCTTTATTTCCCTGTCCCTTTCCCTCTCTATCTCCCCCATCCCTCTCTCTCTCTCTCTCACTCTCTCCCACTCCCTCTCTCTCTCTCTGTCCCTCTCCCTGTGCCTCTCTCTCTATCTCCCTGCCCCTCTCTCCCCCCGTCCCTCTCTCTATCTCTCTCCCTTTTCCCCTCCCTCTATCTATCTATCTCCCTGTCCCGCTCCCTCCCTGTCCCTCTCGCTACCTCGCTCCTTGTCCCTCTGTCTCTCTCTCTCTCTCTCTCCCTGTCTCTCAACCCCTCTCTCTCCCAGTGTGTGTGTGTGGGGGGGGGTGAGTGTGTGTGTGTGGGGGGGTGAGTGTGTGTGTGGGGGGGTGTGTGTGTGGGGGGGGTGAGTGTGTGTGTTGGGGGGTGAGTGTGTGTGTGGGGGGGTGTGTGTGTGGGGGGTGAGTGTGTGTGTGGGGGTGTGTGTGTGTGGGGTGTGTGTGTGTGTGTGTGGGGTGTGTGTGTGTGTGTGGGGGGTGTGTGTGTGTGTGTGGGGGGTGAGTGTGTGTGTGTGGGGGGTGAGTGTGTGTGTGTGTGGGGGTGTGAGTGTGTGTGTGGGGGTGTGTGTGTGTGTGGGGGGGGTGTGAGTGTGGGGGGTGAGTGTGTGTGTGGGGGGGTGTGAGTGTGTGTGTGTGGGGGGGTGTGAGTGTGTGTGTGGGGGGGTGTGAGTGTGTGTGTGGGGTGTGTGAGTGTGTGTGGGGGGGGGTGTGAGTGTGGGGGGTGAGTGTGTGTGTGTGGGGGGGTGAGTGTGTGTGTGGGGGTGTGTGAGTGTGTGTGGGGGGTGTGAGTGTGGGGGGGTGAGTGTGTGTGTGGGGGGGGGTGTGAG
>NW_026867476.1:25000-66079 GCF_020745735.1 Hemiscyllium ocellatum
GGCCCCACGCGTCCGTGCCGACCCTGATATCCCGAACCTAACCCAGTCCCCGTTTGCCAGCCCCTTGGCCCATTCCCCTCCAATCCCTTCCTATCCCTGTCCCCATCCACCTTTTCAACGCTGTCATTGTACCAGCCCCCACCACTTCCTCTGGCAGCTCATTCCACACACGGACCACCCTCTGGGTGAGAAAGTTACCCCCTCAGCTCCCTTTCCCCTCTCACCCTAAACCTAATGCCCCTCTAGTTCTGGACTCCCCCACCCCAGGGGGGAAAAGACCTTGTCTATTTACCCCTATCCATGCCCTCTCACGGTGTTATGAACCAGGTCACCCCTATACTCATCTATACCCATCTATACCTATCCATACCCATCTATCCCTATCCATTCCCATCTATACCTATCCATACCCATCTATACCCATGTATCCCTATCCATACCCATCTATACCCATGTATCCCTATCCATACCCATCTATAACTATCCATACCCAGCGACGTTCCAGGGAAAACAGCCCCAGCCTGTCCAGCCTCTCCCCACCATGTCCAGGTCTGGTCACCCTGTTACGGGAAGGATATTATTAAGACTGGAGGGGGGGTGGGGGGATCAGAAATTACTTACCAGGATGTGGTGAGGGTTTGAGCTACAGGGGGAGAGGCTGAACAGGCCGGGGCTGTTTTCCCCGGAGCGTCAGAGGCCGAGAGGGGGGACCGCATAGAGGTTTATAAAACCACGAGGGGGGGGTGTGTGGACAGAGTTGTCTGCTCCCTCGGTCCAGCCCAGGGGGCCTAGATGTAAGGGGAGATTGAAATGAAGGCGCGGGGGTGGGGGGGGGGGTGTTTATTTTTCACACAGAGGTGTGTGGAAGGATACGAGGTGAGGAAGGAGGGGATGGTGGGGCCGTTCCAACGTCGAAAAGACATCGAGGTCAGTGCGTGAACAGGAACAGTTCGGAGGCGAGGGCCACCAGGGCTGGGCAGGTGGGACTGGGCTCGGTTGGGATGAGGGCCAGCACAGACTGGTTGGACCGAAGGGTCTGTTCCTGTGCAGCATGACTCTATGTCTCTCCCTGGATGTGGAGGTAAGGTTAGAGATGGGTATGGATAGGGAGAGATGGGTATGGATAGGGAGAGATGTGTATGGATAGGGAGAGATGGGTATGGATAGGGAGAGATGTGTATGGATAGGGATAGATGGGTATGGATAGGGACAGATGGGTATAGATGGGTATGGATAGGGTATGGATAGGGATAGATGGGTATGGATAGGGATAGATGGGTATGGATAGGGTATGGATAGGGATAGATGGGTATGGATAGGGATAGATGGGTATGGATTGGGATAGATGGGTATGGATAGGTATAGATGGGTATGGATAGGGATAGATGGGTATGGATAGGGTATGGATAGGGATAGATGGGTATGGATAGGTATAGATGGGTATGGATAAGTATAGATGGGTATGGATAGGGAGAGATGGGTATGGATAGGGATAGATGGGTATGGATAAGTATAGATGGGTATGGATAGGGAGAGATGGGTATGGATAGGGATAGATGGGTATGGATAGGGAGAGCTGGGTATGGATAGGGAGAGATGAGTATAGATAACGAAAAATGGGTATAGAGGGGAATACTTGGGTATAGATGGGTTTGAATAGGCATAGGTGGGTACAGATAGGTACAGATGTGTATAGGGAGAATAGATGGGGTATCGATGGGCATAGATAGGTCTAGATGGGTATGGATAGGTATAGATGGGTATGGATATGTCTAGATGGGTATGGATAGGTATAAATGGGAATAGATATAGATGTTTATACGGGTATACAAAGGTATAGATGAATATAGATGTGTATGAATAGGTATAGATCGGTATATATGTGTATAGGTGGAAATAGTTAAGTACCGATGGGTATGTATAGGTATAGATGTGTATAGAAATGTACAGATGTATATAGAGAGAATAGATGGATGTAGGTAGGTAAAGATGGGTATAGCTAGGTACAGATGGGTATAGATGTGTATAATATGGGTAGAGATAAATTCAGATGGGTATAGATGTGTATAGATTCATATAGATAGGTATAGATGGGTATAGATTTGTCTAGATAGGTATAGATGGGTATAGATATGTATAGATGTTTATAGATGGATATGGATAGGTATGGATGGGTATTGATAGGTATGGATGAGTATAGATGTGTATAGATAGGTATAGATGAGTATGGATGGGCATAGATAAGTATAGATGGGTTTAGATAGATATAGATGAGTATCGATAGGTATAGATAGATACAGATGTATATGGATGGGTATAGATTGGTATAGATGGGTATGGATAGGTATAGATGGGTATGGATAGGTCTAGATGGGTACGGATAGGTATAGATGGGAATAGATATAGATGTTTATACGGGTATACAAAGGTATAGATGAATATAGATGTGTATGAATAGGTATAGGTCGGTATATATGTGTATAGGTGGAAATAGATAAGTACCGATGGGTATATATAGGTATAGATGTGTATAGAAATGTACAGATGTGTATAGAGAGAATAGATGGATATAGGTAGGTAAAGATGGGTATAGCTAGGTACAGATGGGTATAGACAGGTTTAGATGAGCATAGCTAGGTACAGATGTATGTAGATGGGTATAAAATGGGTAGAGATAAATTCAGATGGGTATAGATGTGTATAGATTCATATAGATAGGTATAGATGGGTATAGATTTGTCTAGATAGGTATAGATGGGTATAGATATGTATAGATGTTTATAGATATAGATGGATATGGATAGGTATAGATGGGTATAGATAGGTATAGATGGGTATAGATGTGTATAGATAGGTATAGATGTGTATGGATGGGCATAGATAAGTATAGATGGGTTTAGATAGATATAGATGAGTATCGATAGGTATAGATAGATACAGATGTATATGGATGGGTATAATATGGGTATAGATGGGTATAGATGGGTATGGATAGATCTAAGTGGCGGAATTCTAGCTGATGGGTTCCAATGCAGGAGGAAGTTGCTGACTTAAATAGGAAGCAGGGAAAGCTGGGATATTATTTAAGGAGAGAACAGCCGTGGGGTTCTGGGGCCCAGCTAGATTCGGGTGTCTTAGAGCATGTGTTACCTGAAGTCAGTCTGTACGCAATCACGCAAGGCATACTGTCCTTCATCTGGGATGGGGGGGCCGGGGGGGGGGGGGGGTGGGGGGGAGCGAGAGGAACTGTCCCTGAGAATAAGGAAGGGGAGGGAGGGACTGCAGAGGCTGGGGAGTCAGACTCGATAACGCCCAGGGGCTTGGGAAAAGCAGGAGAGTTGGTGTTTTCCCAGATGGGTCCCCCTCGGTCCGTCACCTCTCCTGTCCCTCTGTCGCCCTGCAGAGGGGATTGGGGTCCCTCTCTCGCTCCCGCTCCGCTGTTCGGGAGGACCCAGGCAGCTGATCCTGTCTCGTGGACTCGCCCGAACCCCGAAGCCCCTTCTCCGGTCACAGACCTGCCCGAACGCCCAGAGAAGGAGCCACAGATTCGCCACCTCCTGGCGCTCCACCACTCCCCCACCTCCAGCCTTACGCTGAGACTGTTCCTCCCTCGTTCTAGTTTCACCCCTCAGGAAAACGATCTCTCGCCTCGTATCGTACCTCCTCCCTTCCTGCGTTTATACATTTCTATCAGATCCCCCCCCTCAGTCAGTATCATTCCAGTCTGCTCAGTCCCTCCTCAATAACCAACCCCCCTCTCGACTCCAGGATTGACCTGAGTGAACCTTTCTACAGCAAAGCCATCTATACCCATCCATGCCCATCCATACCCATTCATAAACATCCATACCCATCCATACCCACCTATACGCATCTATACCTATCCATACCCATCTATACCAACCTATACCCATCCATATCCATCTGTACCCATCTATACCCATCTGTACCCATCCATACCAACCTATAGCCATCTATACCCATCCATACCCACCTATACCCATCCATACCCATCCGTACCCATCTATATCCATCTATACCTTTCTATACTCACCTATACCTAGCTATACCCATCTATACCAACTATACCCATCTATATCTATCCATACCCATCTATACCCATCTACACTCATCTATACCTATCTATACTCAAATATACCCAACTATACCTATCCATACCCACCCATACCTATCTATAACAACTATACCCATCTGTACCTATCCATACCCATCTGTACTCATCTATACCCATCCATACCTATCTATACCCACCTATACATAACTACACCCATCTAGGCCCATCTGTACCGATCTAGTCCTCCATATGCTTATCTACGCTCATCTATACTCATCCATGCTGATCTATACTGCTCTATACCTATCTATACCCATCCATACCCATCCCTACCTATCTACACCCATCTATACACATGATTACCTATCTATACTCATGTATGCTATCTATACCCACCTATACTATCTATACCCAACCATCTGTACCCATCTATACCTATCCATACCCAACTATACCTATCTATAAGAGCTATACCTATCAATACTGATCCATACCCCCAATTATACCTACCTATACCCATCTGTACCCATCTGTACCTATCTCTACCTATCCACATATACCCTCCACCCCACCCACCAATGCCCGGTACGGCCTCTCCCAAGTGTAGGAGCCCCGAACTGCGCTGCAGTCCAGGCGGGGAATGGGGGAGGACCACTCCCTCAGAGGTAGGAGCAGGAAGAGGCCATTCGGCCCCTTCCCCCGAGACCACCTCCCCCATTCGCAGAGACATCTCTCCGCCCCCATCGGCCCACCTGCTCGACCCTCACAAAGACTTACCCCCTCCCCAGCCCCACTCCCACCTCCTCCCCCCTCCCACCCCCCCCCCCCCCCCTCAGAAGTGTGTCCCACAGATTCCCCACCCCCGTCCAGCTGATGGAAAGGGTCATTCCTCCCCTCCCCTCCCCCTCCCTTCACTCAGACTACCAGCCCACCCCCCACCAAGGGAGGGGAAGAGGGAGGGGGGGGAAGATTCGGTGAGGGTGACCCCCATCGAGGGGCATCATAAGACCGCCCAATCCTATCGCTCCGCGCACAGCGGTCTATCGGTACGCTCTGACAGCGATGGCGCCCGGGGGGGGGGCGGGAGCAGGAGGGGAGGGGAGTCTGCGATGTGTTCCCTCACCTACCCCCCCCCGCCCCCCCACACATTCCTGTGGGCAGGACGGGGGGAGGTGGAAGGCTACACGCAAATGCAGAACCTGCAATGCGAGCGCGGGCCTGGAAAAAATGGCTGACCCTCTCTCTGTGTCTCTCTGTCTGTGTCTGTGTGTGTGTGTGTGTCTGTCTCTCTCTGTCTCTCTTTCTCTCTCTCTGTGTCTCTCTCTCTCTCTCTGTCTCTCTTTCTCTCTCTCTCTCTCTGTGTCTCTCTCTCTCTCTCTCTGTCTCTCTGTCTGTCATCTCTCTCTGTCTTTCTCTCTGTCTCTGTCTCTGATTCTACCTCTCTCTCTCTCTGTCTCACCCCCCTCTCTCTCTCTCTCTTTCCGTCTCTCTCTCTCTGACTCTGCCTCTGTCTCTCTCTACCCACACTCTCTCTCTCTCTGTCACACTTTCTCTCTCTCTGTCTCTCCCCCTCTCTCTCTGTCTGTCTGTCTGTCTCTCTCCCCCCCCTCTCTCTCTCTCTCTCTCCCTGACTCTCTCTCTCTCTCTCTCTCCCTGACTCTTCCCCTCTCTCTCTCTCTCTCTCTGTATGTCTCTCTCTCTCTCTTGGTCTGTCTGCCTCTCGCCCTCTCCCTTCTCTCTATCTCTCTCTCTCTCTCTCCCCCTCTCTGACGTACCGCAGGTCTCCGGGAGAGGAGGGGGACCCGTCGCCGTCTGGGTCACGGGGAACGCCGTGCCGGGAGTCGGCCGGGGCGGCAGAGGGCGGGCGCCTGGAGTGCCCGACATGCGGGCGCGCCTTCAAGTCCCGCCTGTGGCTGGAGAAGCACCGGGCGTCCCACGGCCGGGCGTACCCGTGCGCCGACTGCGGCAAGAGCTTCGGGCAGCAGCACGGGCTGCGCGCCCACCGGCTGGTGCACACGGGCGAGCGGCCCCACCGCTGCCCGCCGTGCGGCCTGGCCTTTGGGCGCCCCTCCGAGCTGGCGCGGCACCGGTGCCGGGCCCACGGCGCGGTGGGCGCCGCCTCCAGGTCTGGGTCGCCGCCGTGGTGCCCGGAGTGCGGGCGCGGCTTCGCCTACCCCTCGGAGCTGGCCGCCCACCGGCGGGCGCACTCGGGCGAGCGGCCCTTCGCCTGTGGCGAGTGCGGCAAGGCCTTTGCCAGCGCCTCGCACCTGCTGACCCACGGGCGGGTGCACACCGAGGAGCGGGCGCACGGCTGCGCCCAGTGCGGCAAGAGGTTCAAGAGCGCAGGCGAGCTGCGGGTGCACGGGCGGGTGCACACCGGCGAGCGCCCCTTCGCCTGCCCGCTGTGCGGCAAGCGCTTCGGCCAGTCCTCCAAGCTGCAGCGGCACCAGCGGGTGCACACCGGCGAGCGGCCCTATGTGTGCCCGGACTGCGGGCGCGGTTTCGGCGAGTCCGCCCACCTGCTGGCGCACCGGCTCCTCCACACCGGCGAGCGGCCCTTCGTCTGCCCGCTCTGCGGCAAGGGCTTCACCGTCGCCTCCAGCCTCCTGGCGCACCGGCGCCTGCACACCGGCGAGCGCCCGCACGCGTGCCCGGACTGCGGCAAGCGCTTCGCCGGCGCCGACTGCCTCCTGGCGCACCGCCGGGTGCACACCGGCGAGCGGCCCTTCCCCTGCCCGCTGTGCGGCAAGCGCTTCACCGTCTCCTCCAACCTGCGGCGGCACCAGCGGGTCCACACCGGCGAGCGGCCCTTCCCCTGCCAGGTCTGCGGGCGCCGCTTCAGTCAGAGCTCCCACCTACTCAAGCACCAACGCATCCACCCCTAGGTGGTGTCGGCTCTCCCACACCAACACCCCCTCCGTCTCCCCTGCCCGCCTCCCCGTGCCCCTCACCTGTGCTCGTCTCCTCCCTGCGCCCAACCAATGTCCGCTCCCCCATGCAAACCCCTCTCTCTCTCCCTGTGAGCATCGATGCCCTCCCTCTCCCTGTGCCCATCAATTCCCCCTCTCTCTCTCTCCCTGTGCCCATCGATGCCCTCTCTCTCCCTGTGCCCATCGATGCCCTCTCTCTCCCTGTGCCCATGAATCCCCCTCTCTCTCTCCCTGTGCCCATCAATCCCCTCTCTCTCTCCCTGTGCCCATCGATGCCCTCTCTCTCCCTGTGCCCATGAATCCCCCCCTCTCTCCCTGTGCCCATCAATCCCCCTCTCTCTCTCCCTGTGCCCATCAATCCCCTCTCTCTCTCCCTGTGCCCATCGATGCCCTCTCTCTCTCCCTGTGCCCATGAATCCCCCCCTCTCTCTCCCTGTGCCCATGAATCCCCCCCTCTCTCTCCCTGTGCCCATCAATCCCCCCTCTCTCTCTCTCCCTGTGCCCATCAATCCCCCCATCTCTCGCCCTGTGCCCATCAATGCCCCCTCTCTCTCCCTGTGCCCATCATTTCCCCCTCTCTCTCCCTGTGCCCATCAATCCCCCCTCTCTCTCCCTGTGCCCATCAATTCCCCCTCTCTCTCCCTGTGCCCATCAATTCCCCCTCTCTCTCCCTGTGCCCATCAATCCCCCCTCTCTCTCCCTGTGCCCATCAATGCCCCCTCTCTCTCCCTGTGCCCATCAATCCCCCCTCTCTCTCCCTGTGCCCATCAATCCCCTCTCTCTCTCTCTCCGTGCCCATCGATGCCCTCTCTCTCTCCCTGTGCCCATCAATGCCCACTCTCTCACACAAACCCCTCTCTCTCCCCCTGTGCCCATCGATGCCCTCTCTCTCTCCCTGTGCCCATCAATCCCCCCTCTCTCTCTCTCCCTGTGCCCATCAATCCCCCCTCTCTCTCTCCCTGTGACCATCGACGCCCTCTCTCTCACACAAACCCCTCTAACTCTGACCACACAAAATCCCCTTATTCCCATCACACACATGCCCTTAGCTGGCGTTGGAACGGATCAAACGCAAGGAAATGGGATGAGTTTAATTTCAGAGTCAAGTCAGCGCAGATGGGTGAGACCGTAGTGTCTGTTTCCAGGCTGTAGGTCACTATTGATGTAGAATAACAGATACCCGGGAGTGAGTTACAGTCTGGAATCTAATCGAGGGGTTCGGGGTGGTTTATATACAGAATAACAGATACCCGGGAGGGAGTTACAGACTGGAATCTAATCGAGGGGTTCGGGGTGGTTTATATACAGAATAACAGATACCCGGGAGGGAGTTACACACTGGAATCTAATCGAGGGTTCGGGGTGGTTTATATACAGAATAACAGATACCCGGGAGGGAGTTACAGACTGGAATCTAATCGAGGGGTTCGGGGTGGTTTATATACAGAATAACAGTTACCCGGGAGGGAGTTACAGACTGGAATCTAATCGAGGTGTTCGGGGTGGGGTTTATATACAGAATAACAGATACCCGGGAGTGAGTTACAGTCTGGAATCTAATCGAGGGGTTCGGGGTGGTTTATATACAGAATAACAGATACCCCGGGAGGGAGTTACAGACTGGAATCTAATCGAGGGGTCGGGGTGGTTTATATACAGAATAACAGATACCCGGAGGGAGTTACAGACTGGAATCTAATCGAGGTGTTCGGGGTGGGGTTTATATACAGAATAACAGATACCCCGGAGGGAGTTACAGACTGGAATCTAATCGAGGGGTTCGGGGTGGGGTTTATATACAGAATAACAGATACCCGGGAGGGAGTTACAGACTGGAATCTAATCGAGGGGTTCGGGATGGTTTATATACAGAATAACAGTTACCCGGGAGGGAGTTACAGACTGGAATGTAATCGAGGGGTTCGGGGTGGTTTATATACAGAATAACAGATACCCGGGAGGGAGTTACAGACTGGAATCTAATCGAGGGGTTCGGGGTGGGGTTTATATACAGAATAACAGATACCTGGGAGGGAGTTACAGACTGGAATCTAATCAAGGGGTTCGGGGTGGGTTTATATACAGAATAACAGATACCCGGGAGGGAGTTACAGACTGGAATCTAATCGAGGGGTTCGGGATGGTTTATATACAGAACAACAGATACCCCGGAAGGGAGTTACAGACTGGAATCTAATCGAGGGGTTCGGGGTGGTTTATATACAGAATAACAGATACCCGGGAGGGAGTTACAGACTGGAATCTAATCGAGGGGTTCGGGGTGGTTTATATACAGAATAACAGATACCCAGGAGGGAGTTACAGACTGGAATCTAATCGAGGGGTTCGGGGTGGTTTATATACAGAATAACAGATACCCCGGGAGGGAGTTACAGACTGGAATCTAATCGAGGAGTTCAGGGTGGTTTATATACAGAATAACGGATACCCGGGAGTGAGTTACAGACTGGAATCTAATCGAGGGGTTCGGGGTGGGGTTTATATACAGAATAACAGATACCCGGGAGGGAGTTACAGACTGGAATCTAATCGAGGGGTTCGGGATGGTTTATATACGGAATAACAGTTACCCGGGAGGGAGTTACAGACTGGAATGTAATCGAGGGGTTCGGGGTGGTTTATATACAGAATAACAGATACCCGGAGGGAGTTACAGACTGGAATCTAATCGAGGGGTTCGGGTGGGGTTTATATACAGAATAACAGATACCTGGGAGGGAGTTACAGACTGGAATCTAATCAAGGGGTTCGGGGTGGGGTTTATATACAGAATAACAGATACCCGGGAGGGAGTTACAGACTGGAATCTAATCGAGGGGTTCGGGATGGTTTATATACAGAACAACAGATACCCCGGGAGGGAGTTACAGACTGGAATCTAATCGAGGGGTTCGGGGTGGTTTATATACAGAATAACAGTTACCCGGAGGGAGTTACAGACTGGAATCTAATCGAGGGGTTCGGGGTGGTTTATATACAGAATAACGGATACCCGGGAGGGAGTTACAGACTGGAATCTAATCGAGGGGTTCGGAGTGGTTTATATACAGAATAACAGATACCCAGGAGGGAGTTACAGACTGGAATCTAATCGAGGGGTTCGGGGTGGTTTATATACAGAATAACAGATACCCAGGAGGGAGTTACAGACTGGAATCTAATCGAGGGGTTCGGGGTGGTTTATATACAGAATAACAGATACCCAGGAGGGAGTTACAGACTGGAATCTAATCGAGGAGTTCAGGGTGGTTTATATACAGAATAACAGATACCCGGGAGGGAGTTACAGACTGGAATCTAATCGAGGAGTTCAGGGTGGTTTATATACAGAATAACAGATACCCGGGAGGGAGTTACAGACTGGAATCTAATCGAGGGGTTCGGGGTGGTTTATATACAGAATAACGGATACCCGGGAGTGAGTTACAGACTGGAATCTAATCGAGGGGTTCGGGGTGGGGTTTATATACAGAATAACGGATACCCGGGAGGGAGTTACAGACTGGAATCTAATCGAGGGGTTCGGGGTGGGGTTTATATACAGAATAACGGATACCCGGGAGGGAGTTACAGACTGGAATCTAATCGAGGGGTTCGGGGTGGGGTTTATATACAGAATAACAGATACCCGGGAGGGAGTTACAGACTGGAATCTAATCGAGGGGTTCGGGGTGGTTTATATACAGAATAACAGATACCCGGGAGGGAGTTACAGACTGGAATCTAATCGAGGGGTTCGGGTGGGGTTTATATACAGAATAACAGATACCCGGGAGGGAGTTACAGACTGGAATCTAATCGAGGGGTTCGGGGTGGGGTTTATATACAGAATAACAGATACCCGGGAGGGAGTTACAGACTGGAATCTAATCGAGGGGTTCGGGGTGGTTTATATACAGAATAACAGATACCCGGGAGGGAGTTACAGACAGTATCTCCTCTCACTGTCCAGAAAAGCCGAATTATGAAATCCCAACCCTGACTGCATGGGAAGGGGAGGTGGGGGGGGGGGCAGTAAATTTGCAAACTCCACCCAGTCAGTCACCCCGGAGCGGGGGATCGAACCTGGGGTCCCTGGCGCCGTGAGGCGGCTGCGTTAACCCACTGCACCCGCCGAGAGTGGGGGGGCATCATCGTCGGGAGTGAAGGGGACTGGAGGGAGGGGACGTGAGGTCCCCGTCAGATCAGAGCCCTGGCTGGGAGGGGGAGGGGCGCTGTGGTGTGGGGAGAGCCCAGGGGGCAGTCAGCTTTCACGGGGGGGGTGGGAGTGGGCCCGTGGTGGGGCGCTTGGGCGACGAATGGGAGGGAGCCCGTGTGAGGATCGAAGGCCGAGGGAGAGGGCGGGGGTCGGAGCGATCTGTTTTGGAGGGTTAGCCCGGACCAAGTTCACATCTGAAAATTTCAGCGAGTTGGTACAGCACGGAAACAGACCCTTCGGCCCAACCCGTCTGTGCTGACCCAGATTCACCCCGTCCCTCTAAACCCTTCCCCCTTCATGTCGCAATTGTTCCAGCCCCCCACCACTTCCTCTGGCAGCTCATTCCACACACGCACCACCCTCTGGGTGAGAAAGTTACCCCCTCAGCTCCCTTTCCCCTCTCACCCTAAACCTACCCCCCTCTCGTTCTGGAGTCCCCCACCCCAGGGGGGAAAATACCTTGTCTATTTACCCCTATCCCTGCCCCCCTCATGGTTTTATAAACCAGGTCACCCCCTCAGCCTCCGACGCTCCAGGGAAAACAGCCCCAGCCTCTCCCTGTAGCTCAAACCCTCCCACATCCTGGTAAATCTTTCCTGAACCCTTTCACAACATCTTCCCGATAGGAAGGAGACCAGAATTGCACGCGATATCCCAACAGTGGCCCTAACCAATGTCCTGTCCAGCCACAACGTGACCCTCCCAACTCCTGTACTCAATACTCTGACCAATAAAGGAAAGCATACCAAACGCTGCCTTCACTATCCTATCTACCTGCGACTCCACTTTCAAGGAGTTATGGACGTAAGGGTGTTCGGGAATGAAGGTGGGGAGGGTGGGCAGGTTAGAGAAGACCCCATCTTACCTCCCCACGCTCTCTCTCTCTCTCCCTCTCCCTCCCCTGGCCTCACATGTGACTCCCTGCCCGTTCTCCCTTCTGTCGGACAGGCCGTTACGTGGATTGTCGGGATGGTTGTGTGGGTGGGAAGGGTCTCTCCAGAGATGGTTCGGGGTTAGGGAGCTGGGGGGGGAGGGGGAGGAGTGGGTGGGAACAGCGATGATCTCGTTGCGAGGGTGTGGGGGAAGCGTCGAACCGTGTATCGTCAAGCCCCCCCCTCGAGGCCGAATAAAGTTCCGGAACGTTCCAAAGCAGGCTGCGTCCGAGGTCTGTCTTGCGTTACGTTCGCCGCGCAGTGGCCCTTCGGCCCCTCAAGATTTAAGCCGGTTCCCCTTCCCCTCCCTACTGTTCAGCCAACGTTTGGAGCGCGCCGGAGTTGCCCAATTCCGGTGTTTCGGAATTGGCGGCCGGGCGGAATGCTGGGATAGGCTGGCGAATGGCCTCCTGATATCTCCATCCAGTAAAAGATACGACCATCGCCCCCTTGATGTTCAATGGTGTTACCATCACTGAATCCCCCTCCCCCCACTATCAACATCCTGGGGGTTCCCATTGAGAGAGAATCTAACCTCCGCCCCCTTGACGTTCAATGGTGTTACCGTCACTGAATCCCCCTCGCCCCCCCACTATCAACATCCTGGGGGTTCCCATTGAGAGAGAATCTAACTGCTCAATTGGCCCCACCCCCAAAGCCCACGCTGCCTCCACCCGACCCCCCCCCTCCACCCCCGACGCTCAGTCGCAGCAGTGTGTACCATCTACAAGACCGCAAAATAGGAACGGCCACTCAGCCCTTCGTCCCCTGCTGTCCCCTCCTCCGTTAGCTCACGGGTGACGGACATATCACGGATGTGTCCACCCCCGGGGTTGGAACACAAACACGGATCTAGTCTTCCCACCCGGAGACAGAAGGGTTCACCTCAGCGTTAGACAGGCCGCCCTCCCCTCTCCCCTTTAATTTCAATCTCCCCCCCCCCCCTCAAAATTCTCCCCGCAACCCCCTCTCCGCTACCCGTCCCCCAATCAAATTGCTCTCGGCCTCTCTCTCTCCTCGATTCGGTGGCTTCCCCTTCCGCACCTCGAAGGCCGAAGCCTGTTCAACGTCTTCCTCAGGGGAATGGGGCGACCCACCTCCCCCACCCCTCCCCTCCCCCCCATCTCCGGCCCTGTCCCCAGCACCCCACATCCCTGCACTCCATCCCACTCACCAGCAATAATCCCCCCCCCCACCCCAGCCCCCAGTTCCCCCAAGGGTAGTGGGCCTCAGACCCGTCCTTGTGAGAATCTCCCTCCTCCCCGACTCCCTTCCAACCTACGACCTTTGCCCCCTCACCCCCCCGACCTCTCTCGTTCCTGGTCCGAGGGGGAATGGCTTCTCTCTCTCTCTCCTCCTCCCTGAGTTTGAGAACCCACCCCCCCCACACCCCACAAGCGGATCTCCCTCTCTCTCAGCCTCCTCTCTCTCAATCCTTCCTCCCTCTCACTCTGTCTTTCTCTCTCTCCTTTCCTCCTCTCTCACTCTCCTTCTCACTCTCTCTCCTCCCTCCCTCTCACTCCATCTTACTCTCTCTCTCTTTCTCTCACTTGCTCTCTCTCCTTCCCTCCCTCCCCCTCCTCTCTCCTTCCCTCCCTCCCTCCCTCTCTCTCCTTCCCTCCCTCTCTCTCTCTCCTTCCCTCCCTCCCTCTCTCTCTCTCCTTCCCTCCCTCTCTCTCTCCTTCCCTCCCTCTCTCTCTCCTTCCCTCCCTCTCTCTCTTCCCTCCCTCCCTCTCTCTCTCTCCTTCCCTCCCTCCCTCCCCCCCTCTCCTTACCCCCCCTCTCTCTCTCCCGCTCTCTCTCCTTACCACCCTCCCTCTCTCTCTCTCCTTCGCCCCCTCCCTCCCCCTCTCTCCTTCCCTCCCTCCCTCTCTCTCTTTCCCTCCCTCCCTCTCTCTCTCTCCTTCCCTCCCTCCCCCCCCCTCTCTCCTTCCCTCCCTCCTTCCCCTCTCTCCGTCCCCTCTCTCTCTCTCCCCCTCTCTCTCCTTACCACCCTCCCTCTCTCTCTCTCTCCTTCGCCCCCTCTCTCTCTCTCTCTCTCTCCTTCCCTCCCTCCCTCCCCCTCTCTCCTTCCCTCCCTCCCTCTCTCTCTCTCCTTCCCTCCCTCTCTCCTTCCCTCACTTGCTCTCTCTCCTTCCCTCCCTCCCCCTCTCTCTCTCCTTCCGTCCCTCTCTCTCTCCCTCTCTCTCTCCCTCTCTCCTTCCCTCCCTCCCTCTCTCTCCTTCCCTCTCTCCCTCCCTCCCTCTCTCTCTCTCCTTCCCTCCCTCCCTCTCTCCTTCCCTCCCTCTCTCTCTCCTTCCCTCCCTCTCTCTCCTTCCCTCCCTCTCTCTCTCTCCTTCCCTCCCTACCTCTCTCTCTCTCCTTCCCTCCCCCTCTCTCTCTCCTTCCTTCCCTCCCTCTCTCTCCTTCCCTCCCTCCCTCTCTCTCTCTCTCCCCCTCTCCCTCCCTCCCTCTCTCTCTCTCCTTCCCTCCCTCTCTCTCTCTCCTTCCCTCCCTCTCTCTCTCTCCTTCCCTCCCTCCCTCTCTCTCTCTCTCCTTCCCTCCCTCTCTCTCTCTCCTTCCCTCCCTCCCTCTCTCTCTCTCTCCTTCCCTCCCTCCCTCTCTCTCCTTCCCTCCCTCCCTCTCTCTCTCCTTCCCTCCCTCCCTCTCTCTCTCTCCTTCCCTCCCTCCTTCCCTCCCTCTCTCTCCTTCCTTCCCTCCCTCTCTCTCTCTCTCTCCTTCCCTCCCTCTCTCCTTCCCTCCCTCTCTCTCTCTCCTTCCCTCCCTCTCTCTCTCTCTCCTTCCCTCCCTCCCTCTCTCTCTCTCTCTCCTTCCTTCCCTCCCTCTCTCTCCTTCCCTCCCTCCCTCTCTCTCCTTCCCTCCCTCTCTCTCTGTCGGCGTCTCCAGCTCGCTCGCGCCCGCCTTGGCCATATCATGGCGCCCACCACCGTCGCCAACGGCCCCAGCCGAACGGGCACAGCCGGGCTCCCCGCCCGGTGACCCTTCCCAGAATCCCTTCTGAAGGACGGAGCCCGTCCTCCTGCGGCCGTCCCGTGCAAATCCGCCCGGATACTGGGCCCCCACCCCTCCCCATCCCCCCCTCCCTTTGGTGTGGCTGGTGCCCAAATCCCGGAATATTGCCCCCTCCCCCACCTCCTCCTTCCCTGAGGTTTGGGGGGGGGGCGGAGGGGAGGTCTGTTGCGAGACGATGGTCTTCCAACTATTTTAACCATAGACCCCCCACCTCAGGAAAGCTCATCTGTTAAAGCCACGCGGACCCCCCCCCCCGCCAAATTCCACGATTCGAAGAAAATACCGTCAATCTATTCCTTAACTCGACAAGTCGCCATCGAACGGCAGCTGTTTACGACTCTAAGCCCACCCACCCTTCCCCCACCAACCCCTCCATTTCTCTGATGTGCCTGTTCACTGCCCTCCCAATGCTGACCCGGGTTAGAAGTATTTCAGCTTCAGTCAAAAACGTGCTGTGGGTCTTCGGTGTCCTGACGGGGTGGGAGTCTCAGTGGGTTAGCCCCGCTGCCCTCACAGCGCCAGGGGCCTGGCTTCCATCCCAGCCTCGGGGGGCGACCTACTGCCTGGGGTTTGCACATTCTCCCCACCGCCCCCAACCCCGTGTGTCTGCTCCGGATTCCTCCCACAGTCCAAAGATGTGAAGGTCATGGTGGATTGACCGTGCTAAATTACCCATAGTGCCCAGGGATGTGCAGGTTAGGGTGGATTGGCCGTGCTAAATTACCCATAGTGCCCAGGGATGTGCAGGTTAGGGTGGATTGGCCGTGCTAAATTACCCATAGTGCCCAGGGATGTGCAGGTTAGGGTGGATTGGCCGTGCTAAATTACCCATAGTGCCCAGGGATGTGCAGGTTAGGGTGGATTGGCCGTGCTAAATTACCCATAGTGCCCAGGGATGTGCAAGTTAGGGTGGATTGGCCGTGCTAAATTACCCATAGTGCCCAGGGATGTGCAGGTTAGGGTGGATTGGCCGTGCTAAATTACCCATAGTGCCCAGGGATGTGCAGGTTAGAGTGGATTGGCCGTGCTAAATTACCCATAGTGCCCAGGGATGTGCAGGTTAGGGTGGATTGGCCGTGCTAAATTACCCATAGTGCCCAGGGATGTGCAGGTCAGGGTGGATTGACCGTGCTAAATTGCCCATAGTGTTAGGTGCATTAGTCAGAGGGGAAATGGGTCTGGGTGAGTTTCTCTTCGGAGGGTCGGTGTGGATTTGTTGGGCCGAAGTGCCTGTTTCCTCACTGTAGGCAATCTAATGTAATCCTCCTCCTTTTGGAGGAAGGTCTCCCTGGGCCATCTTCGGTCTTTCACTGTGAAGAGTGCTTTAGCTGAAAACGGTCGGGAGAATTTTGAACAGTGCACCTTCTCGATGGCAGTGATTCTGTGCCACACTTTCAAAATGGCTGCTTTTTTTTCTTAATATACACTGCTGCACCCCCCCCTCCCCCCAATATCGTATCTCCTCATCACTCTGAGGATGGCGAAAACCCTCAATTCGACCGCGATTGGGTTTTAGTATCCCGGGGCATAATAGACACTGATTGGTGAAATTGGAAAACGTTGTCGAAACAGCAACCAAAACTCAGGCATCTGTTTCACAGCTAAATGTTATGCAGTCTGAGACATGTACAGCATGGAAACAGACCCTTCAGTCCAACCCCGAATTGAGCGGTTGGCTCCAATAATAAGCGTGCGTCTTATTACAAGTTGGGGATCCATCTGGGAGGTTGGCATTTACCCAGTTGGCAGGGCCATGGGGAGACTTTGGATGCCGAAAGACCGGGTCTGGGCAAAAACTGAAGCACCTGGCGTTCCCCCCTGTCACGACCAGAACCGAAAGCTTTCTCGGTCCCGGGTGAGACCAGGTCACGGCAGAGGATGGCCTATTATTCGGGGTCGGGGGGGGGGGGGAGCGAGAGGGGATTGCTCTGAGCAAAGATGGCCGCCAGCTACTGACTGAACTCCACCAGTGGTCCTCTCGAAACGAAGATGCCCCCCCGGAGAACCACCAAGGACGAAGCGATTACTGCCCGTAGCTCCTCCATATTTGTTGGGGGTCAGTCGCACGTTGACGATGCATGTGTCCTTTCTGAGTTACTTTGGATACCCACTTGCCGTGATTGGATGGTGTAGCCCACCAACCCACCAGCTAATGAACCTGAAAGACCCCCTATACAGACAACAACCCTAACGTCATTTACAAAATACCGTGCAAGGACTGGAACAAACACTACATTGGACAAACAGGCAGCAAACTAGCCAAAAATGACATGACCCTCTCTCACTAGTATCCTGACATACAGATAAGGAAGGACACCACTTCGACTGGGACGACACATCCATCCCAGGACGAGCCAAACAGAGACACGCACGGGAATTCCTAGAAGCATATCATTCCAACCGTAACTCTGTCAACAAACATATCTGTCCTGTCCAGCCGCAACATGACCTCCCAACTCCTGTACTCAATACTCTGATCAATAAAGGAAAGCATACCAAACGCCGCCTTCACTCTCCTATCTACCTGTGACTCCACTTTCAAGGAGCTATGAACCTGCACTCCAAGGTCTCTTTGTTCAGCAACACTCCCCAGGACCTTACCGTTAAGTGTATAAGTCCTGCTAAGATTTGCTTTCCCAAAATGCAGCCACTCACATTTATCTGAATTAAACTCCATCTGCCACTTCTCAGCCCATTGGCCCATCTGGTCCAGATCCTGTTGTAATCTGGGGTAACCCTCTTCGCTGTCCACTACACCCTCCGATTTTGGGGTCATCTGCAAACTGACTAACTGTACCTTTTCTGCTCGCATCCAAATCATTTATATAAATGATGAAAAGTAGAGGGCCCAGCACCGATCCTTGTGGCACTCCACTGGTCACAGGCCTCCAGTCTGAAAAACAACCCTCCACCACCACCCTCTGTCTTCTACCTTTGAGCCAGTTCTGTATCCAAATGGCTAGTTCTCCCTGTATTCCGTGAGATCTAACCTTGCTAACCAGTCTCCCATGAGGAACCTTGTCGAATGCCTTCCTGAAGTCCATATAGATCACATCTACCGCTCTCCCCTCATCAATCCTCTTTGTTACTTCATCAAAAAAAATTATGAGGGGCATGCTTAGGGGTAAATAGACAAGGTCTTTTCCCCCCTGGGGTGGGGGAGTCCAGAACGAGAGGGGGGTAGGTTTAGGGTGAGAGGGGAAAGGGAGCTGAGGGGCAACTTTCTCACCCAGAGGGTGGTACGTGTGTGGAATGAGCTGCCAGAGGAAGTGGTGGAGGCTGGTACAATTGCAACATTTAAGAGGCATTTGGATGGGTATATGAATAGGAAGGGTTTGGAGGGATATGGGCCGGGTGCTGGCAGGTGGGACGAGATTGGGTTGGGATATCTGGGTCAGCATGGACGGGTTGGACCGAAGGGTCTGTTTCCGTGCTGTCCGTCTCTATGACTCGATGACCGTCGACTTGTTTACCATCCCCCGAGGGAAAAGAACCGAAAATGACGTTGCCCACGGCAACGGGCGTCGCCCGCGGGAAACGACGTCACCGACCTGGAGGAAAGCCGAACCCACGAAGAGAAAACGGGCCACACCACCAGTGTTTCGTCCGGAGGCTCACTGATCAGGTGACCCCCCCCCCCCCGGCGTGGGTGACGAAACGTCTGAAAGCATCCACCTTCCAGCTCCGCGAGCGGACCCACGGCCAGACCCTCGACCTGAGCGACAGATCTTCTCAGAACGCGTGGACACAGTTCACTCATCAAACAGTGGAGTGGCCGTGGGGGGGGGAAGCCGCACGCATAGTTCGTGAGACGCCGGCTCCCGGAATTACAACGGTTCAGCGATGACCAGCGGGGTTATGGACTGATGTGGAAAACACAGGGGCAGCAACAACGCAGAGTGGGCAAGCAGAGGCCGATCGCCAAGCCCGTGAACATAGACCGAAAAACATTCCAGCACACCAACAAGCCCTTCGGCCCATCCAAGCCCTGCGCGGATCCAGGTCCTCTATCCAAACCTGTAGCCGATTTTCCAAGGGGCTGAATCCCGTTGTTCCCTGATCATTCCCGGATCTGTCGATCAGGATAGCCTCAACCACGGCACTGGGGACATTTCACACGTCAGGTGACCCCACTGCGCGACACACACTCTCTCGCACACGTGCAACCACGCGCATTCACGCGCATACACACACACACACAGACACAGCCACACACATCCTCACACACACACACACACACACACACAGACACAGCCACACACATCCTCTCTCACACACACACAGACCCTCTCTCAGACACACACAGACCCTTTCTCATACACACACACACAGACCCTCTCTCACACACACACACTCCAACAAACCCACACACACACAGACCCTCTCTCATACACACACACAGACCCTCTCTCATACACACTCCAACAGACCACACACAGACCCTCTCTCACACACACACCCCTCTCACACACACACACACAGACCGTCTCTCATACACACACACACCCTCTCTCTCACACACACACACAGATCCTCTCTCATACACACACACAGACCGTCTCTCATACACACACACACAGACCCTCTCTCTCTCTCTCACACACACACACACACACACACACACGCCCTCTCTCATACACACACACACAGACCCTCTCTCTCACACACACACACACAGAGACCCTCTCTCATACACACACACAGACCCTCACACACACACTGACCCTCTCTCATACACACTCCAACAGACCACACACACACAGACCCTCTCACACACACAGACCCTCTCTCATACACACTCACAGACCCTCACAAACACACAGACCCTCTCACACACACACACAGACCCTCTCTCATACACACACACACAGACCCTCTCACACACACACACACAGACCCTCTCACACACACAGACCCTCTCACACACACACAGACCCTCTCTCATACACACACACAGACCCTCTCACACACACACACACAGACCCTCTCTCATACACACACACACTCCAATAGACCACACACACACAGAACCACTCTCATACAAACACACACAGAATGAAAATGTGTTGTTGGAAAAGCGCAGGTCAGGCAGCATCCAAGGAGCAGGAGAATTGATGTTTCGGGCATAAGCCCTTCATCAGGAATGAGGAGAGTGTGCCCAGCAGGCTAAGATAAAAGGTAGGGAGGATGGACTTGGGGGAGGGGTGTTGGGAATGCGATAGGTGGGAAGGAGGTCAAGGTGAGGGTGATAGGCCGGAGTGGGGTGGGGGCGGAGAGGTCAGGAAGAAGATTGCAGGTTAGGAGGGCGGTGCTGAGTTCGAGGGTTGGGACTGAGACAAGGTGGGGGGAGGGGAAATGAGGAAACTGGAGAATTCTGAGTTCATCCCTTGTGGTTGGAGGGTTCCCAGGCGGAAGATGAGGCGCTCTTCCTCCAGCCGTCGTGTTGCCGTGGTCTGGCGATGGAGGAGTCCAAGGACCTGCATGTCCGTGGTGGAGTGGGAGGGGGAGTTGAAGTGTTGAGCCACGGGGCGGGTTGGGTTGGTTGGTGCAGAGGTGTTCTCTGAAATGTTCCACAAGTAGGCGGCCTGTCTCCCCAATATAGACAAGGCCACATCGGGTGCAGCGGATGCAGTAATTTAGCACGGCCAATCCACCCTAACCTGCGCATCCCTGGGCACTATGGGTAATTTAGCATGGCCAATCCACCCTAACCTGCGCATCCCTGGGCACTATGGGTAATTTAGCATGGCCAATCCACCCTAACCTGCGCATCCCTGGGCACTATGGGTAATTTAGCACGGCCAACCCACCCTAACCTGCACATCCCTGGGCACTATGGGTAATTTAGCATGGCCAATCCACCCTAACCTGCACATCCCTGGGCAATATGGGTAATTTAGCATGGCCAATCCACCCTAACCTGCACATTCCTGGGCACTATGGGTAATTTAGCATAGCCAATCCACCCTAATCTGCACATCCCTGGGCACTATGGGTAATTTAGCACGGCCAATCCACCCTAACCTGCACATCCCTGGGCACTATGGGTAATTTAGCACGGCCAACCCACCCTAACCTGCACATCCCTGGGCACTGTGGGTGATTTAGCATGGCCAATCCACCCTAACCTGCACATCCCTGGGCAATATGGGTAATGTAGCATGGCCAATCCACCCTAACCTGCACATCCCTGGGCACTATGGGTAATTTAGCACGGCCAATCCACCCAAATCTGCACATCCCTGGGCACTGTGGGTAATGTAGCATGGCCAATCCACCCCTAACCTGCACATCCCTGGGCACTATGGGTAATTTAGCATGGCCAATCCACCCCTAACCTGCACATCCCTGGGCACTATGGGTAATGTAGCATGGCCCATCCACCCTAACCTGCACATCCCTGGGCACTATGGGTAATTTAGCACGACCAATCCGCCCTTACCTGCACATCCCTGGGCACTATGGGTAATTTAGCACGACCAATCCACCCTAACCTGCACATCCCTGGGCACTGTGGGTAATGTAGCATGGCCAATCCACCCTGACCTGCAAATCCCTGGCCACTATGGGTAATTTAGCATGGCCAATCCACCCTAACCTGCACATCCCTGGGCACTGTGGGTAATGTAGCATGGCCAATCCACCCTGACCTGCAAATCCCTGGCCACTATGGGTAATTTAGCACGACCAATCCACCCTAACCCGCACATCCCTGGGCACTATGGGTAATGTAGCATGGCCAATCCACCCTGACCTGCACATCCCTGGGCACTGTGGGTAATTTAGCATGGCCAATCCACCCTAACCTGCACATCCCTGGTCACTATGGGTAATTTAGCATGGCCAATCCACCCTAACCTGCACATCCCTGGGCACTATGGGTAATTTAGCATGGACAATCCACCCAAACCTGCACTTCCCTGGGCACTATGGGTAATTTAGCATGGCCAATCCACCCTAACCTGCACATCCCTGGGCAATATGGGTAATTTAGCATAGCCAATCCACCCTAACCTGCACATCCCTGGGCACTGTGGGTAATGTAGCATGGCCAATCCACCCTAACCTGCACATCCCTGGGCACTATGGGTAATTTAGCACGGCCACTCCACCCTAACCTGCACATCCCTGGGCACTATGGGTAATTTAGCATGGCCAATCCACCCTAACCTGCACATCCCTGGGCACTATGGGTAATTTAGCATGGCCAATCCACCCTAACCTGCACATCCCTGTGCACTATGGGTAATTTAGCATGGCCGATCCACCCTAACCTGCACATTCCTGGGCACTATGGGTAATTTAGCATAGCTAATCCACCCTAACCTGCACATCCCTGGGCACTGTGGGTAATGTAGCATGGCCAATCCACCCTAACCTGCACATCCCTGGGCACTATGGGTAATTTAGCACGGCCAATCCACCCAAATCTGCACATCCCTGGGCACTATGGGTAATTTAGCATGGCCAATCCGCCCTTACCTGCACATCCCTGGGCACTATGGGTAATTTAGCACGACCAAACCGCCCTTACCTGCACATCCCTGGGCACTATGGGTAATTTAGCACGACCAATCCACCCTAACCTGCACTTCCCTGGGCACTATGGGTAATTTAGCACGGCCAATCCACCCTAACCTGCACATCCCTGGGCACTATGGGTAATTTAGCATGGCCGATCCACCCTAACCTGCACATTCCTGGGCACTATGGGTAATTTAGCATAGCCAATCCACCCTAACCTGCACATCCCTGGGCACTCTGGGTAATGTAGCATGGCCAATCCACCCTAACCTGCACATCCCTGGGCACTATGGGTAATTTAGCACGGCCAATCCACCCAAATCTGCACATCCCTGGGCACTATGGGTAATGTAGCATGGCCCATCCACCCTAACCTGCACATCCCTGGGCACTATGGGTAATTTAGCACGGCCAATCCGCCCTTACCTGCACATCCCTGGGCACTATGGGTAATTTAGCACGACCAATCCGCCCTTACCTGCACATCCCTGGGCACTATGGGTAATTTAGCACGACCAATCCACCCTAACCTGCACATCCCTGGGCACTGTGGGTAATGTAGCATGGCCAATCCACCCTGACCTGCAAATCCCTGGCCACTATGGGTAATTTAGCATAGCCAATCCACCCTAACCTGCACATCCCTGGTCACTATGGGTAATTTAGCATGGCCAATCCACCCTAACCTGCACTTCCCTGGGCACTATGGGTAATTTAGCATGGCCAATCCACCCTAACCTGCACATCCCTGGGCACTATGGGTAATTTAGCATGGCCAATCCACCCTAACCTGCACATCCCTGGGCAATATGGGTAATTTAGCACGGCCAATCCACCCTAACCTGCACATTCCTGGGCACTATGGGTAATTTAGCATAGCCAATCCACCCTAACCTGCACATCCCTGGGCACTGTGGGTAATGTAGCATGGCCAATCCACCCTAACCTGCACATCCCTGGGCACTATGGGTAATTTAGCATGGCCAATCCACCCAAATCTGCACATCCCTGGGCACTATGGGTAATTTAGCACGGCCACTCCACCCTAACCTGCACATCCCTGGGCACTATGGGTAATTTAGCACGGCCAATCCACCCTAACCTGCACATCCCTGGGCACTGTGGGTACATCTGCAAAGGCTTCCGGCTGCTAGGGCGCACTGTATTCCGCCTTCTGCCCCCCACCCCAACCACGGTGTCTCGCCCGCCCGAATCCCCCTCTCTCTCTCTCAGCCCGCTCTCTGCTCGGGCCCCCTCGGGTCATTCACGACACCCCATACTCCTCCCCCACCCCGACCTCCGCCCTGCGGCCAACCCGCGTGCCCCACCTGCCCCCCGAACACGTCCACCTCCTCTTCCCCTCGGCACGCCTCCCCCCCGCCCCCCCTTGCCCCCTCGCCCAGGCACCCTGCCGCTCTCCCGTCCTCGTCGCTCTGGGGTCTCCAGCCGTTCAGCCTTGCGTGGGGACGGAATCTGTCCCAGCCCTAATACACGACCCCTGCCCCTTTAATAGAACATCCCCTTTAATCTGACCTCCCCTTTAATTGTTTGGCCGGGCCAGGTTTCTGTGTGTTTTTGTGTTTCCTGTCGGCATAATGTTTATTCCGCGCCGATCCCTTTAACTGAGCCCCGCCTTCTCCCGCTGCCCATCCCTTTAAATCACAGCGTCCGTGGAGAGCGGCCCCGCCCACCGCCGGCCCCGCCCTCCCTCGCCCCACGGTCCGGGCCCCGCCCCTTTCCTCCTTCCCTCTCCGTCCCGACCTTGGACGAGGCCCCGCCCATAGTGGTCACACCCCCTCTCTCCGAGTCACCGACCCCGCCCCCTCCTCGGCGCCGATTGGTCCAGCGGCGGGTCGCGGTCCCGCCCCCGTCGCCGCTCGGCCGTGCGCCGCCTCGCCCCCTGACGTCATAGTCCCTCCTCCCCCGTCCCTCAATTGGTTCAGCGGCGCCTTGCCTCCCCGCCCCTCAGCCGAGCGCTGCCCTGACGTCACAGTCCCTCCTCCCCCGTCCCCCCAATTGGTTCAGCGGCGGCTTGGGTCCCCGCCCCTCAGCCCGAGAGTGGCCGCACCCCCATCACGTCACCCTCTCCGCCCCAGTTGGTTCGGCGGCGCCTGCGCAGTCCGGCGGTTTTGGGCACCTCGGAGCCGGGGGTGAAGGTGGACGAGGAGGTGGTCGCGGCCGCGCGGGGGGAGAGTCTGTTGTCGTCACCGTCACCATGGCAGCGGGAGCGGCGGCGGTTGCGAACCGCGCGCGGCGGCACAAGTGGGCGATCGAGCTGCACGCGGCGGGGGCGGGGCCGGGGCCCGGCCCAGGGGCAGGAGGAAGGTGCGGGGGGGAGCCTCGGGCTCGAGTAGCGGCGGCTGGCCGGCCCCAGGGGCACCGCGGGCGGCGGGACTACCGGGACCCCACCCCGGGGGAGGTGGGGAGTGGATCTGTCCCCACCCCCAGGCATCCACCAACATCCCCCAGACCACAGCAGTTGTTAATACCCCCACCCCACCGGGAATCCCATTAAAACCTGGAAAAATCACATTAAAACCTAAAAAATAACCTTCAGTCTGGAAAATCACATTAAATTCCCTGAAAATTACATTAAATTCTCTGAAATTCGCCTTAAATTCCCCGAAATTCACCTTAAAACCTAAATATTCGTCTTAAATTCCATGAAATTCATCCTAAACCTAGAAAATCACCATAAAACCTAAAAATTAGTCTTAAATTCCCTGAAATTTGCCTTAAATTCCCCGAAATTCACCTTAAAACCTAAATATTCGTCTTAAATTCCATGAAATTCATCCTAAACCTAGAAAATCACCTTAAAACCTAAAAATTAGTCTTAAATTCCCTGAAATTTGCCTTAAATTCCCTGAAATTTGCCTTAAATTCCCTGAATTTCGCCTTAAATTCCCTGAAATTCACCATAAACCTAGAAAATCACCATAAAACCTAAAAATTTGTCTTAAATTCCCTGAAATTCGCCTTAAATTCCCTGAAATTCACCTTAAAACCTAAATATTCGTCTTAAATTCCATGAAATTCATCCTAAACCTAGAAAATCACCTTAAAACCTAAAAATTAGTCTTAAATTCCCTGAAATTTGCCTTAAATTCCCTGAATTTCGCCTTAAATTCCCTGAAATTCGCCTTAAATTCCCTGAAATTCACCCTAAACCTAGAAAATCACCTTAAAACCTAAAAATTTGCCTTAAATTCCCTGAAATTTGCCTTAAATTCCCTGAAATTTGCCTTAAATTCCCTGAAATTTGCCTTAAATTCCCTGAATTTCGCCTTAAATTCCCTGAAATTCACCATAAACCTAGAAAATCACCATAAAACCTAAAAATTTGCCTTAAATTCCCTGAAATTTGCCTTAAATTCCCTGAAATTCGCCTTAAATTCCCTGAAATTCACCCTAATTCTAGAAAATCACCTTAAAGCCTAAAAAATTATCTTAAATTCCCTGAAATTTTGTCTTAAATTCACCCTAAACCTAGAAAATCACCTTAAAACCTAAAAATTTGTCTTAAGTTCCCTGAAATTTGTCTTAGATTCCCTGAAGTTCACCCTAAACCTAAAAAATTACCTTAAAACTTAAAAACATTCACCTCAAATTCCCTGAAATTCACCTTAAATTCACAGCAATTCATCTTAAGTGCAGAAAATCACATTGAATTTCTAGAAAATTACCTTAAATCACATTAAAACCTAAAAAAATCACATTAAATTCCCTGAAAATTACATTAAATTCTCTGAAATTTGCCTTAAATTCCCCGAAATTCACCTGAAAACCTAAATATTCGTCTTAAATTCCATGAAATTCACCCTAAACCTAGAAAATCACCTTAAAACCTAAAAATTTGTCTTAAATTCCCTGAAATTTGTCTTAGATTCTCCGAAATTCACCCTAAAACCAAAAATTTAGTCTTAAATTCCCTGAAATTCACCTTAAATTCCCTGAAATTCACCCTAATTCTAGAAAATCACCTTAAAGCCTAAAAAATTATCTTAAATTCCCTGAAATTTTGTCTTAAATTCACCCTAAACCTAGAAAATCACCTTAAAACCTAAAAATTTGTCTTAAGTTCCCTGAAATTTGTCTTAGATTCCCTGAAGTTCACCCTAAACCTAAAAAATTACCTTAAAACTTAAAAACATTCACCTCAAATTCCCTGAAATTCACCTTAAATTCACAGCAATTCATCTTAAGTGCAGAAAATCACATTGAATTTCTAGAAAATTACCTTAAAGCTTAAAAGTTCTCCTGAAATTCACCTTAAATTCCCTGAAATTCACCCTGAACATAGAAAATCACCTTAAAACCTAAAACCAAATCGCCTTAAATTCCCTGAAATTCACATTAAATCCCCAGGAAGTTCATCATAAAGCCTCAGAAACTCACCTTTAATTCCCTGAAACGCGTTTTAAATTCCCAGGAAATTCACCTTAAACGCCAAGAAATCCAACTTAAAACCTAGAGAAATTCACCTCGAACCACCACCCCCAGAAAATCACCTTAAAACCCACAAAATTACCCAGAAATTAACCCGAAAACCTAGAAGATCACCTCCAAGCCCCAGGAATTCTGCTTAACCTCAGAAATTCTCCCTAAAATCCATAAGTTCGCCTGAACTGCCCCACCCCGCAGAAATTCTCCTGACACTGCCCACGAAATTGTATTTTAAATCCTAAGAATTCCCTTCAAAGCCCGAAAGATTCACCTTAAAGCTGCGAACCCCCAAAATTCACTTAACACAGGAACTTCAATCGTCTGAAAGACACAGGCCAGGAACACGTTGTTCGGCTAATCAAGAGACTCCCTCTTTAACGGGGGTCCCCGAGGGAGAGACTCCCCCTGTAACGGGGATCCCCGAGGGAGAGACTCCCCTCTGTAATGGGGGTCCCCGAGGGAGAGACTCCCCCTTTAACAGGGGGTCCCCGAGGGAGAGACTCCCTCTGTAACGGGGATCCCCGAGGGAGAGACTCCCTCTGTAACGGGGATCCCCGAGGGAGAGACTCCCTCTGTAACGGGGATCCCCGAGGGAGAGACTCCCTCTGTAACGGGGGTCCCCGAGGGAGAGACTCCCTCTGTAACGGGGGTCCCCGAGGGAGAGACTCCCTCTGTAACGGGGGTCCCCAGTCAGTTTGCTGAGGTGACTGTTCACACTGTCTATGTTCTTTCTGTCTCTCCCAGGAGCCGCGATCGACAGTGTGGTCAGGGTGACTCCATGTACCCAGTCGGATATTCGGAAAAGCAGTTGCCGGACACCAGTGTACAGGAGACCGACAGGATCCTGGTGGAGAAAGTGAGTTGTCATGTAACCTGGGAACACCACCAGGCTCGCTTCTCAGAAGTGTCGGTGCGGGAAGATCCTTCGGCCCATCTTGACGATGCTGACCCTCCATCTGCCTTCTGACTTTGTCTCGTACTGCTATCCCCTCACGTCAGTTCCTCATTCAAGTGTTTTGAGTACAGGAGGTGGGAGGTCATGTTGCGGCTGGACAGGACATTGGTTAGGGCCGCTGTTGGGATATCGCGTGCAATTCTGGTCTCCTTCCTATCGGAAAGATGTTGTGAAAGGGTTCAGGAAAGATTTACAAGGATGTGGGAGGGTTTGAGCTACAGGGAGAGGCTGGGGCTGTTTTCCCTGGAGCGTCGGAGGCTGAGGGGGTGACCTGGTTTATAAAACCATGAGGGGGCAGGGATAGGGGTAAATAGACAAGGTCTTTTCCCCCCGGGGTGGGGGAGTCCAGAACTAGAGGGGGGTAGGTTTAGGGTGAGAGGGGAAAGGGAGCTGAGGGGTAACTTTCTCACCCAGAGGGTGGTGCGTGTGTGGAATGAGCTGCCAGAGGAAGTGGTGGGGGCTGGTACAATGACAGCGTTGAAAAGGTGGATGGGGACAGGGATAGGAAGGGATTGGAGGGGAATGGGCCAAGGGGCTGGCAAACAGGGACTGGGTTAGGTTCGGGGTATCTGGGTCGGCACGGACGCGATGGGCCGAAGGGTCTGTTTCTACACTGTATGACCCTATAAACCGCGCAAACGCCTCCTCATTCCTCATCTGCACCACACCTCCTGGCAGTGGAAGACGGGCCTGAATCACTCTGCTGTGGGTGTGTGTTTTTTTGTTAAAAAGTTCTCGCAATCACCCTCGCTGTTTTAGCCAACGGCTTTAATTCAACCCCCTCCCCCCCCCCCAGCCATCGTTCTCGATGAGCTTGTAGTTTCCGCCACCCGACTTGTTCCACATGGGACATCTCCGGCGCCCCGTCTCTGATCCCTCCTGACAGTTGCCATTCCTCGTGCCTGGAGGCCGTCCTTGTCAACCCTACGCTGCGCCCCCCCCTCCCACCCCTCGTCCTTTCTGTCATCAGTGCCCCCTCCCCGACTGGACTCATCCCATGGTTTATTGGCACTTCCCTTTCACCCCTGACCCTCGTCTTTCTGGTCCTGATTGCGAACGGGAGCAGTTTCTCCCCCAGCCCAGGTTACTCCACAGACCCACCTTGTCCAGATCTCTCTCTCTCACACACCTTCGGTGAGGTGTCTCGCCACCGGAACTGTTCCGGCCTCCCCCCACCCCCCTCCCGAGGGATTCACACCTTCCCTCGGACCCACCACCGCACACGATACTGGGCAGAACGCAGGTGCTAGCCTTCCATCCATGGCGGGGGGGGGGTCGGTCCGCACCGCTCGCGGTCTCAGCCGAGCAGTCAGCATCGTCACAGGCCCCCTCCCGGCCCCGGCCAGGCAGCGGATACAGAAGCTCAAACACGTACCAACAGCTTCCTCCCTTGTCGCTATCAGAATTCGTTTTCTTTAGTCACTTGCGAGAGTCGGGGGTCGCTGGCCGGGCCCAGTGTTGATAGCGCATCCCTGTTTGTCCCCAGAACAGGTGAGGGGGAGGGGGGCGGGTAGCTGCCTCGCTGTGGGATGTCCCTCAATGCCAGCAGGAAGGGAATTCCGGGACTCTGACCCCACGACCATGAAGGAACAGCGGTATGTTTCCGAGTCAGGGTGGGAAGTGGCTTGGAGGGGAACTTCCAGGGGGCACTGATGTTCCCAAGTACCTCCCACAATCCAAAGGTGTGCTGGTTAAGGTGGATTGGCCGTGCTAAATTACCCATATTCCCCAGGGATGTGCGGGTTAGGGTGGATTGGCCGTGCTAAATTACCCATAGTGCCCGGGGATGTGCAGGTTAGGGTGGATTGGCCGTGCTAAATTACCCATAGTGCCCAGGGATGTGCAGGTTAGGGTGGATTGGCCGTGCTAAATTACCCATAGTGCCCAGGGATGTGCAGGTTAGGGTGGATTGGCCGTGCTAAATTACCCATAGTGCCCAGGGATGTGCAGGTTAGGGTGGATTGGCCGTGCTAAATTACCCATAGTGCCCAGGGATGTGCAGGTTAGGGTGGATTGGCCGTGCTAAATTACCCACAGTGCTCAGGGATGTGCAGGTCACCTCTTAGCCTCCGACACTCCAGTGAGAAACATCCCAGCCTCTCCCGCTAACCCGAACCCTCTATTCCTGTGAACACCCTGGGGAAGCTCTTCCGAACCCCTTCCAGCTGAACAATGTCCTCCTGCTGCGGCCCCTACTAATAAAGCTGAGGACGCTGTCCACTTTATTAATTGCTTTTCCCCCCCCCCCCCCGGCCAGCTTCGACGCTCTCTGTGCAGGTACACGGCCCCAGCTAGCTTCTGATCCTGCAGGCCCCTTTGCGAGTAGTTTCTCCTGGTGTGCGGTGTTGAGAAATGTCCCCAGCCCATCGGCAATCGCCCTCTGGCCACCCGAACAGCACTCCGAGGGAGGTGGAGAACACCGCAGCTCCCCTGAGCTTGGGAGGACCGGAGGTGGGCTTCAGTCTGCGAGCGGGGGCGAGAGGAGAGTTGCCGTGTGCCGTTCCTAACCGCCGTTCGGCTTTTCCCTTGACAGCGTTGTTGGGACATCGCCCTGGGACCCCTGAAGCAGGTGCCCATGAATCTGTTCATCATGTACATGGCGGGCAACACCATCTCCATCTTCCCCATCATGATGGTCTGCATGATGGCCTGGAGACCCATCCAGGCACTGATGTCCATGTCAGCAAGTGAGTATCGCACCGGGGCTGTGCTACAGAGGCCAGTCAGTGTACAGACACCTCCCCGAGAGAGAGAGAGGGGACTGAGAGACACCAGTCAGTGTCCAGACACCTCCCCGAGAGAGAGAGAGGGGACTGAGTGACACCAGTCAGTGTACAGATATCTCCCTGAGAGAGAGAGAGAGAGAGGGGACTGAGTGACACCAGTCAGTGTACAGATATCTCCCTGAGAGAGAGGGGACTGAGAGACACCAGTCAGTGTACAGACACCTCCCTGAGAGAGAGGGGGGACTGAGAGATACCAGTCAGTGTACAGACACCTCCCCGAGAGAGAGGGGACTGAGAGACGCCAGTCAGTGTACAGATATCTCCCTGAGAGAGAGGGGGGACTGAGAGACACCAGTCAGTGTACAGATATCTCCCCGAGAGAGAGGGGACTGAGAGACGCCAGTCAGTGTACAGATATCTCCCTGAGAGGGGACTGAGAGACACCAGTCAGTGTACAGATATCTCCCTGAGGGAGAGGGGACTGAGAGACACCAGTCAGTGTACAGGTATCTCCCCCTCTCCCCCCTAACTGCGGTAGTCGGGGGTGTGGGACTCCCTGACTGTAACAGCAGTAGACTCCCCAATCTGTAGGGGGTTTCCCTGGTTATTGGATAGACACCCGGATGGAGACGGAGGAGGCTGGGAGGGCTGGGTTGCCCAGGTGGGGCCGTCCGGCCTGCTGTCTCCTGTCACGGTCTCCGTCTCTCTGCTTCCTCCCAGCCTTCAAGCTCCTGGAGAGTTCGAGCCAGCAGTGGCTGCAGGGCCTGGTCTACCTCATCGGCAACCTGCTGGGGCTGGCGCTGGCTGTCTACAAGTGCCAGTCCATGGGCCTCCTGCCCACCCACGCCTCCGACTGGCTCGCCTTCATCGAGCCCCCACAGGTGAGATCGCTCTCGGTGAGGGGTGGGGGGGGTGCTGGGGCTGCTTTTCCAATCCGACAGTCCCAACACGCTGTGGAAACAGGCCCAACCCGCCAACGGGTAACCCACTCACTCCCATTCCCCCTACCACTCTACTGTTACCTGGGACGAGTGCACCTTACCGGCACATCCCTGGGCACTATGGGTAATTTAGCACGGCCAATCCACTCTAACCTGGGCACTATGGGTAATTTAGCATGGCCAATCCACCCTAACCTACACATCCCTGGGCACTATGGGTAATTTAGCACGGCCAATCCCCCCCTAACCTGCACATCCCTGGGCACTATGGGTAATTTAGCACAGCCAATCCACCCTAACCTGCACATCCCTGGGCACTATGGGTAATTTAGCACGGCCAATCCACCCTAACCTGCACATCCCTGGGCACTATGGGTAATTTAGCACGGCCAATCCACCCTAACCTGCACATCCCTGGGCACTATGGGTAATTTAGCACGGCCAATCCCCCCCCTAACCTGCACATCCCTGGGCACTATGGGTAATTTAGCACGGCCAATCCACCCTAACCTGCACATCCCTGGGCACTATGGGTAATTTAGCACGGCCAATCCCCCCCCCTAACCTGCATGTCGCTGGAGGCTTTACATTCCATCTGCCCCGTGCCGTCCCTCTCCCTGGGACAGTGAAGCAGCGTGTCTCTCCAGCTGCGTGGGAAAAACGAGACCGTTCAGCCCGGAACCTCCAGCCTGGATCGGGGCTGATCTGGTGTTGACGTTTCCCAGCAGCTGCCAGCTTCCACTTTGGCCGGGAATCGTCCAACCCGCTCCCACGCCGCCGCCGCCGTCCCTGCGGGCGGTGAAGGTGGTGATCCCCGACGTGAAAGAGCGCGCGTTGCCACGACTCTCCGGGCCGGGGATGGGCAGAGGGAGTTCCGTTTGGGCTCAGTGCCAGGCGTCGCATTTCAGTCCACCCAAACACGGTGGAGGAAAGGGGCCAATCACCGACGTAAAGTGGGTGGGGAATGAACTTTGTGAGGAACTGGCGGACGTGGGTACGGTTAAAGGCCATTAGGATCGGGCTGTCCGCCAACAGGGATGTGGAGCAGGCAGCTGGGGGTTGGTTTTGACGGGGAACCTGGTGAGGGCTGTTTCCCACGCCGTGTGATCCGGACTCTCTGTAACCGCTGCCCCTGGCTCTCCCGTCCCTGTACCACCCGAGAAGCAGCTGCACTGTGTACCAGGAGTCTGGTGGGTGTGTGGCATGCACTGCTAGCTAAAACCCACCCCCCTCTGACCTTCCCTTCCCCCCCACCCCCAACTGAAGACCTGGATCCTCTCCAGAGGGGCGTCTGGGAGTACGGGCTGTTTGAAGCAAGGTTTAACAAAAGAAGGGAGTCTAGCAGCGCGGAGAGTTAAAGGTTTCTGTGTTGCGGGGAGAAACGGCGCCCGTTATTTCTAGGTTTTAGTTTAAAGGGAGCGTACAGCCTTAATAAGAACAGACCGCTCACATACAGTAAGGCAACATGATCATCCAGCGATCGTTCCTGGGAGAGGGCTCGGAGTTACAAGCCAGAACAGGGCGACGTGACTGGATTAGCTTGCTGGCAATGATATTCCCCGGGAAAGGGTTCTTAATTGACCATAGACAATAGGTGCAGGAGTAGGCCATTCTGCCCTTCGTGCCTGCACCACCATTCAATATGATCATGGCTGATCATCCTTAATCAGTATCCTGTTCCTGCCTTATCTCCATAACCCTTGATTCCACTATCCTTCAGAGCTCTATCCAACTCTTTCTGAAATGAATCCAGAGACTGGGCCTCCACTGCCCTCTGGGGCAGAGCATTCCACACAGCCACCACTCTCTGGATGAAGAGGTTTCTCCTCATCTCTGTCCTAAGTGGTCTACCCCGTATTTTAAAGCTGCGTCCTCTGGTTCGGCACTCACCCATCAGCGGAAACATGTTTCCTGCTGCCAGAGTGTCCAATCCTTTAATACTCTTATATGTCTCAATCAGATCCCCTCTCAGTCTTCTAAACTCAAGGGTATACAAGCCCAGTCGCTCCAGTCTTTCAGTGTAAGGTAATCCCGCCATTCCAGGAACTGACCTCGTGAACCTACGCTGCATTCCCTCAATAGCCAGAATGTCTTTCCTCAAGTTTGGAGACCAGAACTGCACACAGTGCTCCAGGTGTGGTCTCACCAGGGCCCTGTACAGCTGCAGAAGCACCTCTTTGCTTCTATACTCAATTCCTCTTGTTATGAAGGCCAGCATGCTATCAGCCTTCTTCACTACCTGCTGTACCTGCATGCTTACCTTCACTGACTGGTGTACAAGAACACCCAGATCTCTCTGTACTGCTCCTGTACCTAAATTAATTCGATTGAGGTAGTAATCTGCCTTCCTGTACGTGGACCACCACCACCTTCGTCCGAACACCAAATCACCGTCTCACGCTTCAGATTGTGAAAAATCCCAGCGTGTTCTCTCTCTCTCTCTCTCTCATCTCTGAAATGCAACCGCCTCAGCAAAGCATGGGTTGCCGTTTATGGAGTCAAATTGTTCCTTGCAGCTGCTTTGTCGTCGTTTTAGATTTGAAAAAGCCATTTTGTGGTTAATAATTTAAAAAAATACACCCCAGAGACTTGCTGCTGCTGACAACCAGCCAAAATTCAACTGTTCGATCCTCACAGCCACTTTATAATCCTGCCACCCCCTCCCCTCATTCCTTCCTGGTCAGTTGGGGAGGGGTGGGGAGAGAAAAGTCTTGGGATATCTGTTGATATGGGAGGGCAAAGTTACAAAACTACATGCAAGCGTTATCCTGGTGATAAAATTCACTCTTATTTTGTGCCCGATTCATTTAAACCACGCTATCTTCTGCGTTAACGTGACTGGTTTGGATTTTGAGTGAGTATTATTCTTGGTGGGGGTGGGGGGGGGGGGGGGGAGGTTCTGTTCCCCCTCGCTGCCGTGTTGTTGGTCACAGAAGAACACATGATAACAGGAATCTCCTGACGCCGCGAGGGTCAGCGATGGCCCGATCGATTTACTCACTTCCTCCCCCTCTCTCTCTCCCCTAACAGAGAGTGGAATACACAGGCGGGGGTCTGATTCTGTGACCGCAGCGTTTCCCACGACGCGAGGGCGTCCGTCCGTGCGTCACCTTCAGGCCCGACTTCGTCACAGGATGGGGAGGGGGGGAACGTCCCCTATGCTTAAACCTCTGTGGTTGTGGTTAGTGTGTGTGCGTGCATCGTCTCGTTTTAATTTATGTTGGGGAGGAGGGAGAGGGTTAATTATTAGAGAGAAACGCACTGTAACCTGTAGGAAATAAAGGCTTGCTCTCTGACGTACACTGCACCCTGAATCATAAAGAGACAAGAGGGTGGGGTTGGTGGGGGAGGGGTCTTTATTCACAGATTCTTGTTCTACAGGTGAACGCACACCACAGGCGCTATCTAAATTCGCGAGCCGAGCTTCATTTGTTTACTGAAGGAAGGAGGGGAGGGTAGAGAGGGGGAGACACGAGGGGAATGGGGATCAGTGCTGAGCCAGCAGGTCTCCCTCTCCCCGGCCGGGGGAGGGGCGGCTGCTCCACCGCAGGAAGTAGACGTCGCCGCCAGCGTCTCCGCACGCCCCCAGGTCCGGGTCGGCTGGGTTAGCCTCCAGGCAGAGGATGGGGGCGCGGCAGCTGAACAGGCCGACCTGTGGGAGAGAGAGAGAGAGAGAGAGTGTCAGCACCAGGTCCTGGGGCTCTGGGACACAGGGGGGGACAGCGCCGCCTCACAGCCAGCAGTACCTGCTTCAACGCCTCGCCGTCCCACAGCCGCACCGTCCGGTCGTACGACGCCGTGACGATCAGCTCCGGGGTCTCTGTCACCGCCGTCACTCTGTCCGTGTGAACCTGACCCCAACAGGACAACACGGTCAGCAGCTTCCTGCCTTGGATACAGCTCCCTCTACATTGTTCCCCCATCCCCCACCCACCATCCCAGAGACAGCACGGGGTTAGATACAGGGGAAAGCTCCCTCTACACTGTCCCCATCCCAGAGACAGCACGGGGTTAGATACAGAGTAAAGCTCCCTCTACACTGTCCCCCCCCCCATCCCAGGGACAGGGACAGCACGGGGTTAGATACAGGGGAAAGCTCCCTCTACACTATCCCCATCCCAGAGACAGCACGGGGTTAGATACAGAGTAAAGCTCCCTCTACACTGTTTCCCCCCCCCCCATCCCAGGGATAGGGACAGCACGGGGTTAGATACAGAGTAAAGCTCCCTCTACACTGTCCCCCCCATCCCAGGGACAGGGACAGTATGCGGTTAGATACAGGGGAAAGCTCCCTCTACACTGTCCCCTCCATCCCAGGGACAGGGACAGCACGGGGTCAGATACAGAGTAAAGCTCCCTGTGCACCATGTGCCCACCCTCCCAGAGCGCTGTTACCTGTTTGTGGGTCCATTTGGAGAGGTCCTGCACGTGTGGTTCCTCCAGCAGGGTGACAGTGGGATCCCACTGGGAGCACCATAGGGATCCCTGGGAATCAGCACAGAGCATCGATCGAGCTGAGAGAGAGAGAGAGAGAGAGCGGGGAAATCCTGTTAAAGGGGAGACCAGACTCAGTAAAACCCAACGCTGAGCGTTGGCGGGACGCGCCAGAAATTCACTGGTAACCCCTCCGGAGATCCAAACGGATCAAACATCGTCCCCGGTTCGATGTCCAGCTCGGAACAGGGATCATCTGAGCTCCCAAAGAGGGGAGGTGGGAGGCCTGTGCCTCTCAGTGAGTGAGCTGCATCCACCTGCAGTGGACACAAAGCCACCATCTTGGCACGAACCAGGGGATTGGGCCCATTCTCCCAGTGCTGGCAGACTGCGGTTTTCGGGTACTCCTTCTCAAAGTGATATCTGCTTCCACTGCCATGTGCTGGCAACAGGAACAATCTAACCATCGCCCCCTTGATGGTCAATGGTGTTACCGTCACTGAATCCCCCTCCCCCTCCCCCCCACTATCAACATCCTGGGGGTTCCCATTGAGAGAGAATCTAACCATCGCCCCCTTGACGTTCAGTGGCGTTACCGTCACTGCAGAACCCCACTTAGGGGCTCCTCAGACAGCACCTTCCCAAACCCCCCACACAC
Organism: Hemiscyllium ocellatum; assembly: GCF_020745735.1. Classification (NCBI taxonomy): domain Eukaryota; kingdom Metazoa; phylum Chordata; class Chondrichthyes; order Orectolobiformes; family Hemiscylliidae; genus Hemiscyllium; species Hemiscyllium ocellatum. The sequence goes on from NW_026867476.1 coordinate 61,853, forward strand.
CCCTCTACCATCTAGAAGGGGGAGGAGGGAGGGAGCAGAGACAGGGGGAACGCCACCCCCCTCCCCTCTCCCCAACTCCAAGCCACTCCCCGTCGCGGAATCTATCGGCCGTTCCTTCCTGGGGTCGGAATCCTGGGATTGCCCCCTTCCCTGAGGGACATTGTGGGTCTACCCCACAGCACGTGGCTAAGATGGCAGCCCCCCCCACCCCCTTCTCACCTCCTGAAGTGTCACATGGGGGTGGGGAGGGTGATAAATGCTGGGCCCAGCCCACAAATGAATTGAATGAAATGAAATGAAATAATCCAGCAGGTTTGTCTGGGAATATGGATTCAAATCCCGCCATGCCATTTCAGCACGGAAACAGGCCCTTCGGCCCATCTCATCCGTGCCAACCCAGATACCCCGAACCTAATCTCGTCCCGTTTGCCAGCCCTTGGCCCATTCCCCTCCAATCCCTTCCTATCCCTGTCCCCATCCTCCTTTTCAATGCTGTCATTGTACCAGCCCCCACCACTTCCTCTGGCAGCTCATTCCACACACGCACCACCCTCTGGGTGAGAAAGTTACCCCCTCAGCTCCCTTTCCCCTCTCACCCTAAACCTACCCCCCTCTAGTTCTGGACTCCCCCATCCCAGGGGGGAAAAGACCTTGTCTATTTACCCCTATCCATGCCCCCTCATGGTTTTATAAACCAGGTCACCCCCTCAGCCTCCGACGCTCCAGGGAAAACAGCCCCAGCCTCTCCCTGTAGCTCAAACCCTCCCACATCCTTGTAAATCTTTCCTGAACCCTTTCACAACATCTTCCCGATAGGAAGGAGACCAGAATTGCACGCGATATCCCAACAGTGGCCCTAACCAATGTCCTGTCCAGCCGCAACATGACCTCCCAACTCCTGTACTCAATACTCTGACCAATAAAGGAAAGCATACCAAACGCCTCCTTCACTATCCTATCTACCTGCGACTCCACTGTCAAGGAGCTATGAACCTGCACTCCAAGGTCTCTTTGTTCAGCAACACTCCCCAGGACCTTACCATTAAGTGTATACGTCCTGCTAAGATTTGCTTTCCCAAAATGCAGCACCTCGCATTTATCTGAATTAAACTCTATCTGCCACTTCTCAGCCCATTGGCCCATCTGGTCCAGATCCTGTTGTAATCTGAGGTCACCCTCTTCGCTGTCCACTACACCCTCCAAGTTTGGGGTCATCTGCAAACTGACCAACTCTAACCTCCTCTGCTCACATCAAAGTCATTTATACAAATGACAAAAATCCGTTTAGGACAATCCTGCCCGATGCTCCAGCTCAGAAACCCTTCAATCTCCATCGCTTGGCTTTGAGGGAGGATGGAAGGTGGGCGGGACAGTGAACCTAGCCACGCTCGCACTCAACTGACTATTTTTCAGCAGCAGCGGAGAGCGAGCTGTATCTAGTTGCTTCGACTACAGAATGCAAAGCAACACCAGCTCTGGGGCTGGGTGAACCTGAACCTCCCCCCGCAACCCTTCGTGCTTCAGGTAGTAAGTTAGCTCAGTGAGGTGGAAGGCTTGTTCTCCAGATGCTGGTAACGTCAATGTCACTTCCTGTGGTGAAAAAGATGTCACCAACCCAAAAACATGGAAATAGAAAGCAGGAATTGCCAGCAATGCTTCACCCGGGGGCCCACTGAAGATGTTACCCAACGTCTGGGTGACGAAACGTCTGGAAATGAACCTTCCAGCTCCCCAACCCTGAGCTACAAACCTCCTCAAACCCCGCTTCTGTCTGGTCTGCTGTGGGTGGGCGATATCGTTTCCGGGTCTCAGGAGGTTGGTAAACCGAACGTGTTGGTTGACGGAGTTCCAGGCCTGTAGGAATCCCTGTGTGTCTGTGTTTCGCCAGGACAGAGGTGTTGACCCAGTCGCATGTGAGAGTGTGTCAATTTGTTGTGTGCGTGGTGCGTGTATGTTGTGTGTATGTGCGATGCACATGTGCGAGCGTGTGGTACGTGTGCGTGCGGCGCACATGTGCGAGCGTGTGGTACGTGTGCGAGCTGGTGGTACGTGTGCGAGCGGCATGCATGTGCGAGCGGGTGGTACGTGTGCGTGCGGCGAGCGTGTGGTACGTGTGCGTGCGGCGCGCATGTGCGAGCGTGTGGTGCGTGTGCGTGCGGCGCGCATGTGCGAGCGTGTGGTGCGTGTGCGTGCGGCGCGCATGTGCGAGCGTGTGGTACGTGTGCGTGCGGTGCGCATGTGCGAGCGTGTGGTACGTGTGTGCGCGGTGCATATGTGCGAGCATGTGCGTGTGCGCGAGCGTGTGGTGCGTGTGTGTGCGGTGCATGTGTGCAAGCATGGGGTGCGTGTGCGAGAGCGTGGGGTGCGTGTGTGTGCGGTGCATATGTGCGAGCATGTGCGTGTGCGCGAGCGTGGGGTGTGTGCGCGCGCGGTGAATATGTGCGAGCGTGGGGTGTGTGCGCGCGCGGTGAATATGTGCGAGCGTGGGGTGTGTGCGCGCGCGGTGAATATGTGCGAGCGTGGGGTGTGTGCGCGCGCGGTGAATATGTGCGAGCGTGGGGTGTGTGCGCGCGCGGTGAATATGTGCGAGCGTGGGGTGTGTGCGCGCGCGGTGAATATGTGCGAGCGTGGGGTGTGTGCGCGCGCGGTGAATATGTGCGAGCGTGGGGTGTGTGCGCGCGCGGTGAATATGTGCGAGCGTGGGGTGCATGTGCGAGCGTGGGGTGCATGTGCGAGCGTGGGGTGCATGTGCGAGCGTGGGGTGCATGTGCGAGCGTGGGGTGCATGTGCGAGCGTGGGGTGCATGTGCGAGCGTGGGGTGCATGTGCGAGCGTGGGGTGCATGTGCGAGCGTGGGGTGCATGTGCGAGCGTGGGGTGCATGTGCGAGCGTGGGGTGCATGTGCGAGCGTGGGGTGCATGTGCGAGCGTGGGGTGCATGTGCGAGCGTGGGGTGCATGTGCGAGCGTGGGGTGCATGTGCGAGCGTGGGGTGCATGTGCGAGCGTGGGGTGCATGTGCGAGCGTGGGGTGCATGTGCGAGCGTGGGGTGCATGTGCGAGCGTGGGGTGCATGTGCGAGCGTGGGGTGCATGTGCGAGCGTGGGGTGCATGTGCGAGCGTGGGGTGCATGTGCGAGCGGCGCGTGTGCAGTCCGTGTGTGGTGTGTGTGTGGTGCTTGTGTGCACGTGGTGCGTGTGCGTGGTATGTATGTGTGCGTGCGTGGGCACGTGGTGAGTGTTGCGTGTGAGAAGCGTGTCCTGTCCTCTGGCAGCCCGTCGGTGCTCGGATATCCCGGTGCAAAGCTTCCTGCCAGTCAGTCCGATGTCAAGTCTGTTACTGTCCAGCTCCCTTATGGAGCGGTGACGAAACGTCGGAAATACAACCTTCCAGCTCAGTGAGCTACCTTCCAACCTGATTCCGCAAAAATCACAGCCGTGCCTGGTTTACCAAGGGGGGGGGGGGGGGGGGGGGGAAAGAGAGAGAGAGACCCAGAACTGTTCCAGGGAGAAGGCGTGTCAGCGTAGGGTACGCAGCACAGGCCTCGAACGCACGCGTTCCGGCTCCTACCTCCTCCCGGCCTCCTCGCGCGGGACTCCTTGACCACAGTGAGCCAGAGCGAGGGGTCGCACGCCCCCTGCTTGCTCCGACCCCAGGGCGCCAGGTCAAAGTAGGCGTCTCCCATCGTCAGCTTCTCCCAGTCCGGGTGGAGATCCGCTTCCTGCTCTGTCCCCTCAGAGCCCTCTGTGTCCGTATCCGTCTCCTGCAGGGCAGGGAGGGAGAGGGCGGGGGGGGGGGGGGGGGGGAGGGCGACGTGAGCACCAAAATAGCGGACGTCGGGGAAGGAGGGTGTCGGAAGCCGCCGGGGAACGCCGGAGCGAGCCCTCGCACAGCCGCCTGGCGACGGGAAGGAGGTGGTTAAACCCAGAAAGGGGGGGCAGGAGGAGGGGACAGTGCCCGAACTCCGAAAGGGCCTGTTCCCGTCCCAGAGGGTCTACAATATCCGCATCAACCGGCCTCTCAGAGAGAGAGAGGGGGAGGGGTCAGCCAGGCGAGGACCCTGCTCTCTCCGGCCTGAGAGGAGTGTTGGGAGACGTGGACAGAGGAGGAATACACTCCCGGGGCTGGGGGGGATCAGGGAATAGAGGGCTGGAGGGCCAGGAAGAAACCTGAGGGAGCGCCTGGTTGAGGTGGGGGGAAGAGAGAGAGTGGGGGGGGGGGGGGGGGGGGG
>NW_026867476.1:66579-79079 GCF_020745735.1 Hemiscyllium ocellatum
GGGGAGGGAGGTGGGGGGGGGAAGAGATGCAGAGGTGACCAGACAGAAGGAGACACACCCAGGAGGTGGGGGACAGACACAGTGAACGATGGCCGTCTCCACTCTACTGGGGGGGGGCACTTGAAGCATTAAGGAGCAGCACAGTGTCTCTCTGTGGTCGGCGCCGCTGCCTCATGGCGCCAGGGACCCGGCTTCGATCCCCACCCTCCAAGGGGGCAACTCCCTGTGTGGAGTTTGCACATTCTCGCCCCCTCTATCTGCGAGGGTTTCCTCCGGGTGCTCCGACTTCCTCCCTCAGGTTAGGGTGGATTGGCCGTGCTAAATTACCCATAGTGCCCAGGGATGTGCAGGTTAGGGTGGATTGGCCGTGCTAAATTACCATAGTGCCCAGGGATGTGCAGGTTAGGGTGGATTGGCCGTGCTAAATTACCCATAGTGCCCAGGGATGTGCAGGTTAGGGTGGATTGGCCGTGCTAAATTACCCATAGTGCCCAGGGATGTGCAGGTTAGGGATAAATGAAGACTAACGGGAAATGGATCTGGGCCTGTGTGAGAGGAGCGAACGTCACGTTGGTTAAAACGGAATTCTGGGACAGTCGGCCATTTTTAACGGACGACATGGTGTGCTGGGCCATCTCTGGGGGTGGGGATGAGGTTCGTCACTGGGTCCGATGAGGTCCTCAGGATCCACCAGCTCCCCCACAATGCCTCGCCCACCACCCGCTGGATTCTTCCCATGAGCCTCCTCCCTTCCCAGATATCCCCCCCGGCCAGCGGGTACCTGCTTTTCCGGAAGTCCGCCAATCTCTTCGTTGCCCACCTGTAGGCGTAGGCCACGCGGGGGGCGGGCTGGCGTCCTGCCCTCGCCTTCCGGGCACGGCCCAGGAGCTCCCGGAGCTTCCTGGGTGGGCGCATCGACGTCTCCAGGGCCTGCTGGACCAGGGCGGCCTTGGTGGGGAGAGGCTCGTCTGTCGCCGAGATGGGGGAGGGGAAAGGAAGACAACAAGGAACGGGTGAGGGGTGGGTGGGTGAGTTTCCGTCAAGATACCGAGCCACAAAACACGCCCTCCCTCCTCCCCAGCCATTTCCCTTGGCGCATCCCAGTCGCTATGGCAACGGGCAAGGCCTGACCAAGGTGGGGGAACGGGACGACACGGTGGTGAACTGTCAGCCGTCGCATCACCTGGACAAATCCAAAGGCTTGCTGTTCTTCTCCCCTACCCAACCTCATGAGGGCGTCGCTGGGCAGGCACCGTCCCCAATTGCCCCCCCACCCCACCTCCGCTCCAACCACACCGCGCCTGCGGGTCTGGAGTCACGTGCACAGCGGCTAAGGGGGAGAGGAGCGAACCAGATCGGGGTGTTTTCAACCATCAACGCACAGTCACAGAACAGGATCGAACCACCCCTCCCAGAAACAGGCCTTGCGGCCCAACAACTCCATACCGGCCATCCAAAGGGTAACCCACACCAGATCCATTCCCTTACGCTCCCATCCTTTATCTATCACTGACTAAATTACCCATAGTGCCCAGAGATGTGCAGGTTAGGGTGGATTGGCCGTGCTAAATTACCCATAGTGCCTAGGGATGTGCAGGTTAGGGTGGATTGGCCGTGCTAAATTACCCATAGTGCCCAGGGATGTGCAGGTTAGGGTGGATTGGCCGTGCTAAATTACCCATAGTGCCCAGGGATGTACAGGTTAGGGTGGATAGGCCATGCTAAATTACCCATAGTGCCCAGGGATGTGCAGGTTAGCGTGGATTGGCCGTGCTAAATTACCCATAGTGCCCAGGGATGTGCGGGTTAGGGTGGATTGGCCATGCTAAATTACCCATAGTGCCCAGGGATGTGCAGGTTAGGGGGGATTGGCCGTGCTAAATTACCCATAGTGCCCAGGGATGTGCGGGTTAGGGTGGATTGGCCATGCTAAATTACCCATAGTGCCCAGGGATGTGCAGGTTAGGGTGGATGAGCCAGGAGTAAGTGTGGAGTGACAGAGTTGGAGGAGGAATGGGTCTGGGTGGGACGCTCTTTGGAGGGCCGGTGCGGACGCGTTGGGCCGAAGGGCCTGGTTCCCACGCAGTCGGGATGCCAGTCCGTTCAATTCGCAGCCGATATGGGGTCGTGATTCACGCGGGGTCCTGGCGACAACGAACGGCCTTTATCTTCTGCCTTAACAACCACTCCCGCCTCGCGGAGCCGTCGCTCGGACTCTGAATCCCGGGGGCGGCGGGGGGGGTGGGGGAGAGAGAGAGACCCCGACTCACCTTTCTCGTCCAGTCGCCGCTGCAATCCCTCCAGGGCCTTGTAGGCGGCCAAGAAGCGGAAGGGGAATTGCCGACTCCGGATCACCGCATCCTGGGGATGGAAAAGGAGGAGGAAGGGGTGAGGAGGGAGCCATAGTACCCAGGGATGTGCAGGTTAGGGTGGATTGGCTGTGCTCCATTACCCATAGTGCCCAGGGATGTGCAGGTTAGGGTGGATTGGCCGTGCTAAATTACCCATAGTGCCCAGGGATGTGCAGGTTAGGGTGGATTGGCCGTGCTAAATTACCCATAGTGCCCAGGGATGTGCAGGTTAGGGTGGATTGGCCATGCTAAATTACCCATAGTGCCCAGGGATGTGCAGGTTAGGGTGGATTGGCCGTGCTAAATTACCCATAGTGCCCAGGGATGTGCAGGTTAGGGTGGATTGGCCGTGCTAAATTACCCATAGTGCCCAGGGATGGGAAACTTCCCAGGGGGAGGGGGGACATTGACCCGTCCGCGTCTCCCTCCCTCCCTCCCTGCGCGCCGGGGGCCACCTTGAAGAGAGTGGGGAGGTAGGCATCGCCCTCCCTCCCCTTTCCCGAACAGAGACGGCCCGGTCCCGTTTTCTCCCCCCTCTTCCGGGATCCCGGCAGGAGTATCCCCCAACCCCCCCCACGTACTGGAAGGGGACGGCGACACGTCCAGCAACGGAGAGACCCCGTTCCAATTCGGCGCTTTCCCGCGCTAGGCCCGAAGCCTGCTTCTGATGCGTCGAGCGCTCGCCTCAGCGGCAACCACCCCTCCCCCACCCCCAACCAACACCACTCCCTGACCACCCGGAGAATTCCCAGCACCTGCCGGGTGGGAACGCTCCCGCCCGGATCTCGGCAGAACCCTTAAAGTCAACCCCTTCCGGGCCCGAATTTGTGGCGAAGCCTTCGCTAAGGGGCAGCAGCTGTTGCCTACCGTCCCCGTCCACGTCCCACCCGGTCACCTTCTCCGCTAAAAGAAGCCTCCAATCTCTGGTCCCCGTCCCGTCATGGTCAATCTCTCCCAGCAAACCACCCCACCACCTCCCCAGCGTCTCCTGGACGGTCCCACCCTTCCCTGGGGGTGGGGAGCGGAACTGCACACCCTCTTCCAGCCAGGGCCTAACCTAAGGGAGTCCCCGAACTGGAGGCCGCGAGTTGAAGGAGAGAGGGGAAAGGGAGCAGAGGGGCGACTCTCTCACACAGCGCGGCAAGACGGTTTGAGAAGGCCAGGACAACAGCAACACAGAAAAGGCGTCCGGAGGGGGACAGGAATTGGATAGGGGCGAAACGCTGGCCAAAGGGGACTCCGATTACAACAGGATCTGGACCAGATGGGCCAATGGGCCAAGAAGTGGCAGATGGAGTTTAATTCAGATAAATGCGAGGTGCTGCATTTTAGGAAAGCAAATCTTAGCGGGACTTATACACTTAACGGTAAGGTCCTGGGGAGTGTTGCTGATCAAAGAGACCTTGGAGTGCAGGGTCATAGCTCCTTGAAAGTGGAGTCGCAGGTAGATAGGATAGTGAAGGAGGCGTTTGCTATGCTTTCCTTTATTGGTTAGAGTATTGAGTACAGGATTTGGGAGGTCATGTTGTGGCTGGACAGGACATTGGTTAGGCCACTGTTGGGATATCGCGTGCAATTCTGGTCTCCTTCCTATCGGAAAGATGTTGTGAAAGGGTTCAGGAAAGATTTACAAGGATGTGGGAGGGTTTGAGCTACAGGGAGAGGCTGGGGCTGTTTTCCCTGGAGCGTCGGAGGCTGAGGGGGTGACCTGATTTATAAAACCATGAGGGGGCAGGGATAGGGGTAAATAGACAAGGTCTTTTCCCCCCCTGGGGTGGGGGAGTCCAGAACTAGAGGGGGGTAGGTTTAGGGTGAGAGGGGAAAGGGAGCTGAGGGGGTAACTTTCTCACCCAGAGGGTGGTGCGTGTGTGGAATGAGCTGCCAGAGGAAGTGGTGGGGGCTGGTACAATGACAGCGTTGAAAAGGTGGATGGGGACAGGGATAGGAAGGGATTGGAGGGGAATGGGCCAAGGGGCTGGCAAACGGGGACTGGGTTAGGTTAGGGATATCTGGGTCGGCACGGACGAGATGGGCCGAAGGTTCTGCCGTGTGGATGCCAGGAGAGTGATGGCGCCACCTATTGCTCCCTGCACCACGCCCCCTGGGTACACCCAGTCCTCGGTACCTACCCCACCACCCCCAACGCCCCTCTACCTGAGCCCCTCCAACCCCCAGCCCCAGCCCTACCCCGTGGGCACTCACCCGGTCAGCCAGCCTCCTCAGGAGCTGCGCGTGGTGCCCGCTGCTGACCCCAGCCGCGATGACGTTCCTCAGGTTCCGCAGCATGGCCATGTAGGGGAGCTTCTGGCGGTCTGTCGGGGGAAGGGGAGGAGGAGGAGGTGGGAGTGGAGAGAGAGAGAGAGAGAGACAGACAATGTTGAGACAGGTGCCAACCACGAACCGTGCCCTGTCAGGCAGACCCTTCGGCCCGACTCGACCCACCCACTCACTCAAGAGCTAGCCGTGCCCTGGCCCCACCCATGCAGAGGCGCCGAAGGGAACAGCTCTGGCGGGGCTTTCGGCCCCGAAGGCTGGAACAACAGTAGCAGCCTGGCCGGGTGTGGCCAGCTTTCCTGCTCCTGAGGTTCCGGTTTGAGCAGGAAGGTTCTGGCAGCGCCCGCGCGTGTCTCTCCTGACTGCGACGCTCTCTGACCCTTCTCCTGACGGCTGTTTCCTCCGAGACTGGAGAACCGCATGCAAGCGTTTGTTTCGGAAATTGCCCGTGGATTTTGTTTTTGCTAAGGGGACATTGCTGAGTGATCGGCACTGCACCAATAACGGGTGGGGGAAGTTAAGTTAATCAAAACGCCTCTTTCTTCGGGCGATACGTGGGCTCCAGTGTTCAAATCCATTGGGTCCGGAAGATGGCACTGAACACTGACTTCAAAAAAGCGAGGGTTCAGTCTATTTTCTTCAAATATTTCGAGGGGGTCAGGTCACACAGTCACAGAGATGCACAGCAGGGAAACAGACCCTTTGGCCCGACTCGTCCATGCTGACCTGGTTTCCGAAATTAATCCAGTCCCATTTGCCAGCCCCTTGGCCCATGACCCTCCAAGCCCTTCCTATCCCTGTCCCCATCCACCTTTTCAACGCTGGCATTGTACCAGCCCCCACCACTTCCTCTGGCAGCTCATTCCACACACGTACCACCCTCTGGGTGAAAAATTGCCCCTTGGGTCCCTTTCCCCACTCACCTTAAACCTGTCCCCCCCCCCCTCTAGTTCTGGACTCCTCCACCCTCCAGGGAGTCTATTTACCCCTATCCATGCCACCCCGTCATGATTTTGTAACCCTCGATAAGGTCACCCCCTCAGCCTCCGACGCTCCAGGGAAAACAGCTCCGGCCTGTTCAGCCTCTCCCCCTGTAGCTCAAACCCTCCAATGTCCTCGTAAAACTTTTCGGAACCCTTTCACAAAAATAGATAAAGGCAACGGTTCGGTTGACGCCACGTGGCTCTGACTAAAGACCGACATGAGCATCGGGTTTCGCGATCTGAAAGAAATCCAAACAGGCAAAGTTCTTCCTGTGTCAGTTAACGATGCTTCGGGTGACCCCATGACCGACGATGACAAGTTGGTTCGGAACGGCCGACATTCTCACAGCGAGGGGGGCCAGAGAGTGCGGAGTTTTTTTTTTAAAAAAGATTCGACTGCTCACGAGTTGTGGAAACAGGCCATTCGGCCCAACACGTCCACACTGACCCTCCAAACAGCAACCCACACAGACCCATTCCCTGCCGAATGCACTATGGGATAATTTAGCACGGCCAACCCACCCTAAACTGCACATCACTGGGCACTATGGGTAATTTAGCACGGCCAATCCACCCTAACCTGCACATCCCTGCGCACTATGGGTAATTTAGCACGGCCAATCCACCCTAACCTGCACATCCCTGGGCACTATGGGTAATTTAGCACGGCCAATCCACCCTAACCTGCACATCCCTGGGCACTATGGGTAATTTAGCACGGCCAACCCACCCTAAACTGCACATCCCTGGGCACTATGGGTAATTTAGCACGGCCAGTCCACCCTAACCTACTCATCCCTGGGCACTATGGGTAATTTAGCACAGCCAATCCACCCTAACCTGCACATCCCTGGGCACTATGGGTAATTTAGCACGGCCAATCCCCCCCTAACCTGCACATCTTTGGACTGTGGGGGCAAACCCACACCGACACTGGGGGAGGATGTGCCAACTCCACACAGACAGTCGCTCCCCACCACCACCCCCCGAGGGTGGGATCGAACCCGGGTCACTGGGGCCGTGAGGCAGCGGCGCTAAGGCACTGGGCCACCGTGCCACACACGGCCCTGGAGTCCCTCACGGTCTTCGAGTTGACCGAGAACCCCCAGATGAGGTGGGGGTGGGGGGGGGGGGGGGGCAAGTCCCGTCACCGTATCTCGTAACCAGGTGCCCCTTGACCGTAGAGGGCGCGGGCGCTACCTGAGGGGGGAACGGTCTCCGCGACACGAGACGCCAAGACGGTATGCGCTGAAGGGAGGGAACGGCGCGCTGGCGGGGAGGAACCGGCCTGGCGCAGGGGCTCCCCCAGCCAGCCCCTGACCCCATACCACTTCCCCCTCCCCCCCTCCCCATGCGAGCCAGTACCGATCAGACGCTCCCAGATTTCTGCGCGGTTCCCGTGCAGCGAGAGCTCCCGCTCCCAGGACTCCGGCAACTGCAGCTTCATCCTCTTCCCGGATCGGCGGGAATCCCAGGGCCCCGGCAAACGGCTCCGGGCGAAGGACTGGAGGTCAGACGGGTACCTGGGGGGTGGGGGGAGGGGGAGAGAAACAATGCTGACGCCCAGGCAAGTGCTCAATCGGACAGTGTAGAGGGAGCTTTACCCTGTATCTAACCCCGTGCTGTCCCTGTCCCTGGGATGGGGAGGACAATGTAGAGGGAGCTTTATCCTGTATCTAACCCCGTGCTGTCCCTGTCCCTGGGATGGGGGGGGACAGTGTAGAGGGAGCTTTACCCTGTATCTAACCCCGTGCTGTCCCTGTCCCTGGGATGGGGAGGACAATGTAGAGGGAGCTTTACCCTGTATCTAACCCCGTGCTGTCCCTGTCCCTGGGATGGGGAGGACAATGTAGAGGGAGCTTTACTCTGTATCTAACCCCGTGCTGTCCCTGTCCCTGGGATGGGGGGACAGTGTAGAGTGAGCTTTACTCTGTATCTAACCCCGTGCTGTCCCTGTCTCTGCGATGGGGGGGGACAGTGTAGAGGGAGCTTTACCCTGTATCTAACCCCATGCTGTCCCTGTCCCTGGGATGGGGAGGACAATGTAGAGGGAGCTTTACCCTGTATCTAACCCCGTGCTGTCCCTGTCCCTGGGATGGGGGGGGACAGTGTAGAGGGAGCTTTACCCTGTATCTAACCCCGTGCTGTCCCTGTCCCTGGGATGGGGAGGACAATGTAGAGGGAGCTTTACTCTGTATCTAACCCCGTGCTGTCCCTGTCCCTGGGATGGGGGGGGACAGTGTAGAGGGAGCTTTACTCTGTATCTAACCCCGTGCTGTCCCTGTCCCTGGGATGGGGGGGGGACAGTGTAGAGGGAGCTTTACTCTGTATCTAACCCCGTGCTGTCCCTGTCCCTGGGATGGGGGGGGGGACAGTGTAGAGGGAGCTTTACTCTGTATCTAACCCCGTGCTGTCCCTGTCCCTGGGATGGGGGGGACAGTGTAGAGGGAGCTTTCCCCTGTATCCAAGCCCGTACCATCCCGGTGTGGGGAGTCTGACACTGCGGCGCCCCAGCCCACACTGACCTTCGGCCCAGCAGACACATGATGGGATAGCACGGGTCCTTCAAGTGCAGCCAACGGATCAACTTCTTCAGGGAGAAGCCAGCTTTCGGATCGGTGTCCGAGGGAGTCGGACTGGATTTACCCAACTGTACGGGGGGGGGGGGGGGGGGGGGGGGGGGAAGAGAGAGAGAGAGAGAGACAGGGGAGAGTGGAAGGGAGAGAGAGAGACGTCACAGTGCAGAGACAACACAGACTCCTGTTGGACCCCAAACCCCCTTCCCATTGGACACAATCCCCATGGACCTCAAACCCCCTTCCCATTCCCTCCCATTGGACACAATCCCCATGGACCCCAAACCCCCTTCCCATTCCCTCCCATTGGACACAATCCCCATGGACCCCAAACCCCTTCCCATTCCCTCCCATTGGACACAATCCCCATGGACCCCAAACCCTCTTCCCACAGACCAGTCAAGCCACAACCTGATAGACTCAATCTCACACAACCCTTACCCAAGAGACAATATCCCAGACCCCACCATCGTTGTCCCCGGATACAGCATCGCCCCATGGCTGGTGGAATCAGTGGGATACAGGCGGGTGGGGGTCCTCAACGCCGACCCCGTGATGTTAGACGTGTGCATGAAACCCTCCTGAAGGTGCCCGCACACTGCCCTCCCTCAGCTCCTCCTCTGGGCTGAACACCACTCAGAGGGAAGCCCCAAGGGTGGCGACAGAGGGGGAGTGGGGGCACAGAACGTACTCGGAGTAATGTGGGGGGGTGGGGTAGGGGGGGGTTTTGCAATGCCAACCATCACCAAGCGCCAGTGGGCAGCAGGATTCGCCCTCTGGAGACCGGGTACCGCACTTCCCAGCCAGGGTCCACACTCCTCTCCCCACCCCCACCACCAAAACCTTCACTTCCTGTGGCACGACAACATGGCCGCCCGACGCCCAGCACCGTTCTCCTCAGAGAGCAGCGCGGCGGCTGAGGGAGCCGCGCCGCACGGAAACGGACCTTTCGGCCCAACAGGTCCGTGCTGACCCTCAGACCCTGCTCCCCCCACCAGACGGGTGGGCCTGGAGGGTCGGTTTCTCTGTCCTGGACAACTCGGAGACCGACTTGGCTCTCCTGGATCAGAGTGTCAACACCTCCTCCCCCCCAAGCTTTACCTCCTCCCAACCTGCCCTCTCGCCCCCCCGGGCACTCACCCTCGGCTGGCGGCTCTTGCAGCGCTGCTTCCTGGTGTTGTACTTGGCTAACTGGTACTCATCGAAGCCCTTAAACCGGTCAGAGAGAGACTGGCGCAGGCAGGAGGGGAAAGGGGCCAGGTGCCCACTGTCCGACGCCAGGCTCTGGGGAGGGGAAGGGGAGAGAGAGAGAGGGGGGAGAGAGAGGGGGGGGGAGAGGGGGGGGGAGAGAGGGGGGGGGAGAGAGGGGGGGGGAGAGAGGGGGGGGAGAGAGGGGGGGGAGAGAGGGGGGGGGAGAGACACGGGGGAAGTGGGGGGGAGGGGGAGAGAGAGAGAAGGGGGAGGGGGGGAGAGAGAGAGAGAGAGAGAGAGAGAGACGGGGAGGGGGAGAGAGAGAGTCGAGGGGGGGAGCAGGATAGAGAGAGAGAGAGACGGGGGAGGGGGAGAGAGAGAGACGGGGAAGAGGGAGAGAGACGGGGGAGGGGGAGAGAGAGAGAGAGAGAGAGAGAGAGAGAGAGAGAGAGAGAGAGACACACACACACAGGGGGAAGGGGGGAGAGAGATGGAGGGGGAGAGAGAGAGAGAGAGAGGGGGAGGGTGGGGGTGTGGAGAGAGAGAGGGGGAGGGGGGGGGGAGAGAGAGAGAGACGGAGGATGGGGGGAAAGAGAGAGATGGGGGGGGTGGGGCAGGAGAGTGCATCAGAGAAGCGGGTTGGTACAAGTCCGTTGGCCCACAGGTAATCGCACCCCCTGACCCCTGTGTACCTGGCAAACACGAACCCTGACCCCCCCATGTACCCGGTAAACGCGCCCCTCGACCCCCATGTACCCGGTAAAACGTGCCCCATGATCCCCTAAACCCCGTGTACCCGGTAAACGTGCCCCCCCAGTCACCCTCACCCTCGCCCAGTACCTGGTACAGCCATGCCACCTCGATCCAGTCTGAGGGCAGGCGGACGGCCTGGCAGAAATAGCGGCGCAGGTGAGGCCGGGAGGAAGGGATCCAGGCGCTCAGTGCCAGCAGGAAGTTGGCGGTGGTGCGGATGTTCAGCTCCTGCCGGGTGTAGAGGGCAGCCTGCCCGGGAGCGGGAGGGGGGAGAGAGCCGGGATAGAGGATGTGAGAGAGAGAGAGAGACAGAGACAGAGAGAGAGAGATGGCGAGGAGAGGAAGGGGACGAGAGAGAGAGATGGGGAGAGAAAGTAGTCAGTCAACAGATTCAGAAAACGCACAGGCCTCCACACACACTGCGCGCGCGCGCACACACACACACATACACACACTCCTGTATCTGGGGAGATCTCTCTAACCCTCTCTCTCTCTCTCTCTCTCACTCACACACACACTCCTGTATCTGGGGAGGTCTCTCTAACCCCCTCTCTCTCACACACACACACACACACACACACACATACACACACTCCTGTATCTGGGGAGATCTCTCTAACCCTCTCTCTCTCTCTCTCTCACACACACACACACACACTCCTGTATCTGGGGAGGTCTCTCTAACCCCCTCTCTCACACACACACACACACACTCCTGTATCTGGGGAGGTCTCTCTAACCCCCTCTCTCACTCTCTCACACACACACACACACACACACACACACACACTCCTGTATCTGGGGAGCACCCTCGCTGTACCCTGTTTGAGTCTGTGCCTGGCTTACCTTCAGGATAAATTCAGCATCTCGTTGTGCGATCTCCTGACACAGGGTCTGCAGCCTTTTGCGGGTCGGATTGTCCGTCTCACTGAAGTTCGCCCCTTGGATGAGCGAGCAGCAGACTTCATTCAGGAGTTCCACCTGACGGAAGAAAGGGACCGTGTCTTTCCTGTGTTTCATCTCAGACCCAAAGGGGGAAATAAAACCAGTCGCGAAACCAAGAGGGTTAATGAGGGGAGAGCAGTCGATGTGATCTATGTAGACTTCAGGAGGCGTTCAACAAGGTTCCCCATGGGAGACTGGTTAGCAAGGTTAGATCTCATGGAATACAGGGAGAACTAGCCATTTGGATACAGAAATGGCTCAAAGGTAGAACACAGAGGGTGGTGGTGGAGGGTAGTTTTTCAGACTGGAGGCCTGTGACCAGTGGAGTGCCACAAGGATCGGTGCTGGGCCCTCTACTTTTTGTCATTTACGTAAATGATTTGGACGCGAGCAGAAGGGGTACAGTTAGTCAGTTTGCAGATGACCCCAAAATCGGAGGGTGGAGTGGACAGCGAAGAGGGTGACCCCAGATTACAACAGGATCTGGACCAGATGGGCCAATGGGCTGAGAAGTGGCAGATAGAGTTTAATTCAGATAAATGCGAGGGGCTGCATTTTGGGAAAGCAAATCTTAGCAGGACTTATACACTTAACGGTAAGGTCCTGGGGAGTGTTGCTGAACAAAGAGACCTTGAAGTGCAGGGTCATAGCTCCTTGAAAGTGGAGTCGCAGGTAGATAGGATAGTGAAGGAGGCGTTTGCTATGCTTTCCTTTATTGGTCAGAGTATTGAGTACAGGAGTTGGGAGGGTCATGTTGCGGCTGGACAGGACGTTGGTTAGGGCCACTGTTGGGATATGGCGTGCAATTCTGTTCTCCTTCCGATCAGAAAGATGTTGTGAAAGGGTTCAGGAAAGATTTACAAGGATGTGGGAGGGTTTGTGCTACAGGGAGAGGCTGGGGCAGTTTTCCCCGGAGCGTCAGAGGCTGAGGGGTGACCTCAAAAAATAGTGGGGCCTGAAGGGTCTGTTCCCGTGCTGTATGAGTCTGACGGGACGTTCCAACATATTCCCCTGGGGGTGGGAGGGGGCAAGACAGACAATCTGAAATTGGGAGTGGGGGATGGGAGGAGAGGAGAGGGGCAAATCATAGGGGATTTTGCAAGCTCCAACCCAAGGGGACGTGGGAAAGGACGTCAAACGGCAACTTCCTCCTCCCCCACCACGCCCAGAGGCAACCCACCCAATGTCAGAGACCCTCACCTTCTTCCGTCTCAGCGCGGCGTCCCGATCCTGGGAAGGGTCGGGAACGTCGCACAGTCCCTCCGCATCCAGGCCCACTTGCGCCCGCTCCAGGTCCTCGTAGTTCCTGCCCGACAGGTCGTAGGCAGGCAGCGGCGGAGCCACCTCAGCGGGGTCTTCGCTGGCCTGAGGAGGGGAGATACGCAAACACTGTCAACACAGGAACCCCACCGCCGCCCCCAACCCCG